>NW_006203753.1:143977-147013 GCF_000334495.1 Tupaia belangeri chinensis
CGAGTTTATATGCTGTATATAAAAAAAAGGAAAAGAAAAGAAAAAAGGGGCTTATTAAGTCTGTAATAGTTGTTTTTAAACATACAGGTTATTTTCAACAGAGGCTACATAATATTGTCATTTTATATTTGCTTATTGGTTGTATTTCTTTTTACTTTACAAGGCATATTCTTGCATTTACATACATATATAAATATAGTAGTGGCTAAGTTGCTGGACTCCCACGTGGTTGACTGCAGTTCAAGCCCCTGACCTGACGGCTTGAAACACGCTGAGTGTATACATGTGTGTACTGCCCAAAATGCCTAGAGGAGAAGGGGGTGTGATTTCTCGCGCTCTGTCTCCCTGATCCTCTGTCTCTCTGGGGAGCATAAGCGCCCTCTAAATACACACACACACACACACACACACACACACACATATATTCTACATACTATAATGTATAGAATTCACACACACACATATTCTACATACTATAATGTATAGAATTCACACACATATTCTATATACTATAATGTATAGAATTCACACACATATTCTATATACTATAATGTATAGAATTCACACACACACATATTCTACATACTATAATGTATAGAATTCACACACATATATTCTATATACTATAATGTATAGAATTCACACACACATATTCTAGATACTATAATGTATAGAATTCACACACACATATTCTATATACTATAATGTATAGAATTCACACACATATTCTATATACTATAATGTATAGAATTCACACACACATCTATAATGTATAGAATTCACACACACACACATTCTACATACTATAATGTATAGAATTCACACACGTATATTCTACATACTATAATGTATAGAATTCACACACACTATGTATACTATAATGTATAGAATTCACACACACATATTCTATATACTATAATGTATAGAATTCACACACATATTCTATATACTATAATGTATAGAATTCACACACATGTATTCTATATACTATAATGTATAGAATTCACACACACGTATTCTATATACTATAATGTATAAAATTCACAGATGCAGAACAAACAATGATGGTAGTATTTTAATGTAAGAAGTATCCTGAAAAAGAAAAATGGGTATGAGTAAAAAAACAACCTATGGCAAGCTAAAGAGAAGGGAAAGGGAAAAAAGTAAAATAAAATAAAGTGAGAAAATTGCAATTCATTGATCATAAGTCATATTGTTTAGTTTCTTGGAACTAATACAAAAACTATTTTAAATACTATTTATTTTCTTTAGGTTTCCATATTAAATACACTTTAAATGCAGCTGCCTTCTTTATAGCTAAGAATGGGATGTGTGTGTTATCACTCGCTGTAATACTAAAATATAACTAGTAAAATAGTAGGAAGCAGGAAAACAAAATGCTGGAAAGCAGCATGTGTTAATTGCTCCATCTTCCCTAAGAGGCATGAACACATCATTCAAAGACAATGCATCAGGAAATACAGCTCAGTGCACAGTCGTATTTTACTGTAAGAAAAACCAAAGTGTAAGTGACCGTACATTACATCTGAAGACATCCGGAGAGCCAGGAGGGCATGGATGGCCTGAGCGCAACTCAGCAATGAAATGGAAGAAACGGCTTGATTTAGTATGTATTTTAGGGGAAAAACCAAAAACCTGGCTCATGGATTAAATGTATTAAAAAAGAGAGAGAGAGAAATACCAAGACAGGAGTATAGAAAAAGGTTCCCTGGGTTAAATGGACAGGTGATTGACAGCCACTGATGCTGAGTAGCAGATAGCCCTCAGGGTTTACGCCCAGAGGGGACAGTCCCGCCAGGTATTAGAAAGACTGAGAAATACCAGAGTCTAGCCCTGGTCCCCGCCAGCTTTAACTTGATGAGATAGTTTGGAATTTCAGGATTTCTTTGTGGGAACTGGAAATCGGTAGAAGCTGACTTAAGGAGAGTGCTATGTATTTATAATAATGCGAACGTGACATGAGGGATAGTGATCACGAGAGCTAATCACTTGCAGTGTGTTCACTCAGTCTTCACCATGAACCTGACTCTTGGCTGCGATTAACTGCAGACGGTTTCCTTCCTGCTCCAAGTCGCCGGCACTTAGGCTAATTCGTTCAATGATGTCTTCTGTTTGGAAAGGCAACGTCATTCCGTATGAAACAGTGGTCCTTTATCACATCCGACATCTGATTGGCATTCCTCTGCCTCTTCTCCATATGCATGAAGAATCAGTCCCAGGACTGAGCATGTGCCAGCAGAGAGCAGAGTGTGTGGACGGATGCACACCTGCAGAAGCACCTGCACCCACCCATTATAATCACCTGACTGTAGCACATTCAGAATTCATCTCAAGGTTCGTCTGGAAACATGAATCCCTGTCCATTGGCTTAGCAAGTCTGCTTTATGAAGCTATTCTAAAAAGTAGAGCCGCACATATCCCTGGGCACAATTACCCATCACACTGCTCCCCATAGTGACCAAAATAAGGAGCCTGTACAGAAAATAATCAAAACTGGTTTTCTTTATAATAATATATCATGAGACCATTCAAATTAGACTGCAGAACTGTGAAACTGGTTATGATATATTATAAAGTAAAAAAAAAAAATAAGGTAAATATACTTAATAGTATGACCCAGCTATGTAAATTCTGTAGAGAGCGGCAATTTGAGAAAATATGGTGTGGCCTTTAGACGCACCATATTTGTGAGCTACCTTAGCAGGACTATTGAGAAATATTTACATATGAAAGTACTATTTGCTTGTCGTTAATGGTTATTTTGTTGTTGCTGATATTTGATACTTTGATACTGCTTTGTACTATTGGCTACAGGAAGTTACATGGATTTTTTAGATTTCCCACCCAGAGATTAGAGAAATTAAACGGCACCAGTCATTTTTACATTTTTAAACCATTAACATTTTAATACAATTGGCTTTGTATACTATTTTTTAATTTTATTTTCACTTCTTTATTTTTGGGTTTTTTTTTTTTTTTTTTTTTGGTGGTTTTTTTCTTTTTGCCCAATTCTCT
>NW_006203753.1:147236-162193 GCF_000334495.1 Tupaia belangeri chinensis
TAAACTGGAGGCTGGCTTGGGTGCACAAGTGTTTTATTAGAGAAGCTGTGCCCCCCCCCGATCCTCACTTTTCTATACTTGCGTGTCTTATTGCATCTATTTCTAATCCACAGCCTTCCCCACTCGGAAACACGAGTCCGTGCTGAGCTGGTCCCAGCAGAATGGAAACCCCCAATTTAGGGTAAGGTACTTCTTCAGCAAAATGATCTCTGATCATGTGTTCAAAAGTGTTTGATAGAAATAATTCCCGTAAGACGGGCCTTCGCGTTATTAATTAGACTGCTCGCCAAACATGTTTGCTGTCGCCTTAGCGCGTTGCTCACGCTTCTGCTGAACTGGAGACTGACGAAGTCTTCGGACACCCTCCGGCAGCGAAGGGCGCTCTGGGGAAGCCGCTTCCTGGAAGGGAGGCGAAGGGAGCAGAAGTCGCGATGGTTTTTAGAGCGAGCAGTGAACCGGCCCCCTGAAAATGCTTCCGTCCCCTCGGCATCATGTCCTCTAGGGACCAGAAGGCATACGGAGTGTGATGATGAAACACCCAGGAAACAGTCGTTCTCAAGTTGTTCAAAAAAAAAAAAAAAAAAAGCCTGCAGAGAAAACACCCCCTCACCCCCTCGCTCACTTGACAACGCTTTCCCTTGCCCTGCAGGCGCTGTGAGTGAAGATGCTGGAACCAGCTGGGGCAGGCGTAATTGATACCCTGGACTCAGGCGTTGTCCCCGTGAGACATCCCGGCCATTTCACCTCCTCCCCCGGGCTTCCAGGTGCCCTGTGCCCCCAGGTACTGGGGCTCCTGAGGTGCCAGGTTCACGGTCCCGTTAACCGTCTTTAAATACGCCTGAGGAACTCCCCGTCCTGCCGTCCTGCCTTCCCACCTGCACCTCCTGTTACCTGAAGGCAGGATGGAGACCTCAGCTGGACACCAGGAGCCCCCTTCGCTGCCCGCTCTTCAGTCCTGAGCTCTGTCCTCCTGTGACGCTGCTCATAACCCACGTGGCCCTGAGCTAACACCCCTCTCTGGACACACTGCACGGAGAGGCTCCACACGGCAGCCCCGCACTCAGGGTAAGCAGCCCCCCAGGTGGCCACAGGCCGGGAACAGTGTCAGGGCGGCTGCGGAGAGCCTGATCGTTGTGTGTTTATTTCCCATGAACTCGACATAAGTCTAAAATTCAGTGACTTAGGTAAGATGGAAAAATAAATCAACTGACGGGACTGGAAAGGAGGAATCCGACAGACGCAGGAGTGGTTAGGGCGCCTTACTTTACAAAGCGTGGGTGGGAATGGATAAAGCACAGTTTGAGAATCCAGAGGGAAGTATTTCATGTAAGCTGAGTAAAGTAACTAGACAGGATCTCAGTTGTAAGACGTAAAAACATAGGTTACTGTTGAGCTATTTCTGAACACTATCAAAGCATTTATTTAGCACATTTATTAATAAAAACATGTTTTTCAGGCAAAGATGGAATATGTACAATTAAACGGAGTCAGCAGCTAGGCATACATAACTGTGAAAACAGGAGGAGGACACAGCTGCCCTCCGCTTCAGCTGTAACATCTAAAATAGCCATTCATTTATTTAAAACTAATCTCTCTTGCACAAGGTTAGAGACAGGGGATGACAAACCACCTGCAGCTTTGTGCTGAAGCCAGGTACTGCCGGTTGACAGGCCCCCTGGAGGTCTGGAGGACAGGACGGCTCACTGGCTGCACGGTGGTGGCCCGGTGGGTCGGGCGTGTTGGAAGCCCAGGTGGAACACCACCATGGGTCGGGAGGGGCCGCTGGCCCCGGTGGGCTCCCGGGTCAGCCCTCCGGTGCAACGGCGACACGGAAAACATGGAGCCAAGTCATGTCGTGTGGCTGTGCGGTGATGGTGCCTGTGAGGAGGGGAGGCCGCATGGGAGCGGCTGTGTGAGACCACACGGTAGGCGACTACAGAACCAGCTGGGACACCTGCTCCTGGGGGCGATTGCACCCAAAGCCCTCTGTGTCTGAGGAGGCGGACACACCGATACACGCAGCAGCCCAAGGGCCAGGCACGTCCAAACGCATTGCGGGCACCTGCTGAGGACACGTCTGGGGTGAGGGCCGGCTCTCCCGGAGACTGGGTGTCTTTACTGAGCTCCGAAATCCTCCAGAGGCTCGTCCGTCTCAGCTGAAACAGCCCGAAATATAAAGTTCAAAACCATGCCAAGCCGAATGACCAGATTCCAGAATGCTCTGGTGAAGTATTTCTGACTGTGTTCTCCACTGAACTCAGCAGCCCCAGGCGCTCTTCCCTGGGCCCTGTTCTGCCCTGGGCCCTTCTTCCAGTTCTCCACCCAAAGCTAGGCCAGGCCCTGGGCAGGTGGTTCCAGCTCCCCACTCACATGTGTTGCCTGGCAAGAGGTGGTCATGTTTTTCACTTGAAAATCCGGTGCACACTTCTTCATGTGACCAGTGACAAGACAGCCTACATCCCGGCTCAATGGGACGAGGGCTGAGTAATGATTACTTAGTCGTCCTGGGCCGGTTACTCTGACCCGTCCCCATCTACCTCCCACCAGGAGCAAAGCCTCAGTCCTGTCCCCGCCTGTACTCACAGCCTCATGTTGTCAGCAACCGTGGCAGTTTCCTGTCCTCCTGTGCAGAAGCGCATCAGGACTGTCCTGACAACCTCACATTTCCTTAGAATAGACTAAGAAATAAACTGAAGCACAGATGTTTTTGAACAATGGTGGATAAATATTGTCAAGTACTTACAGAAAAACCATTCTAATTTACCCTCACACTAATGGTCCATTCCACTCACTTTCTCACATTGAAAATCCTAAATGCTACTGTCACTTTTAAAAACAGATTTTTATCATTACGAAATAGTATGCTTCTTTGCTAAAGAGCTTTAAATTCTATGTAAAACTTATGTACAAAGAAATGTGCTTATTTCTTGTACTTAAGTTTTTTAATACCTTGGTCTAACAGTTTAAAAATTTCATTCTTTAAGTTGCAGTTTTGTTGTGTTCATATACATATTGTGAAATCCATCTTTCCCACTCTGAATTCTCATCTTCTAAACAATTCCCACATACTGTTGGGGGGGGCGGGGGGACTACCTTATATTTCTAGATATTCTTTCCATTCAGAACAACTGAACTGGTCCCACAGAGGTTGAAGCTGATTTGTAATACACCTGCCACCCCAATTTAAAATTAAACACAATTACTTCATGCTGATCCTTTCAGATAAAATTTAGAAACATTTTGCCAAGTTTCTCTACAAAAATTCCTATTGTTATCATTATACTACACCTTATTAATTTTATAATTTTTCTCCGAGTTTAGTACTAGCTACAAAAGTAGCTTCTAGCTCCTTAATCATTTTTGTTAGTGTGTAGAAATAACCTGTTGATACTTCATTGATACTATAAAACATTCATTCCAATCCCTGTAAGACATACACGTAAGTGGGGACCTGGGGGTACAGAAACCAGGTGGAGGGGTGAGAATGGCGCTGCCGACCGGAGAGCTCCTGAGTCAGGTGTTTTCTGGGAGACAAGCCCAGGAGCAGCAAAGCGTGGGGAGAGGGCGGGACATGCAGGTGGCTGAGGGAGGGGCACAGACCACATCGGGATGGTAAGAGGAGGGAGAGGGTGTAGGTAAACAGGTTTGCAGTGTTATTATGAATACACTGCTGGATTTCATGACTAATACTCATTTGGCAAATGCTCATATATATCTTATAAGTGATACTGTTTTATGACTGGGGAGTTTGCTGCGTTTTTGGAAGCTAAGCAAACTAATAAGATAAATGGGGAGTTAATTTCATATCATCCTACAAACTGCAAACATTTTGGAATTTCCTCTTCTTGGAAGATTTCTCACAGGTTGCTTTCCAATCTAGAAATGGGGGGATCATAGCACTACTAAAATGTTTCAATTTTTTTGAAGTTAAGGGCCTTTTTTAGCATGTCCGTAGAAATTTGGTTACATGTATGTCAGCATGTGCATGTGTATTATATCTACTTAAGACTGCTTATGCACTATGTATGTGCATGCACGCCCCGACAGAATGTATATTTTAAAATAATCTTCCTTGGAATTTTCAAGTGTGAACACAATGTTGAAATGACACCGCACTGTAAACTTGTATTTGGGTGTTCTCGTATCCGTGGCTGGGTCTCCTTCCTCTTCCTAATGACACCTTGCATCCTTTCTCCAGCGTTCACAAGCATGGCCCGCAGCGGCTCTGCTTTGCTTGACTTCTAACTAATCAACTTTTTAGGCTGATGTCTGCGTATTTTAGAATCCACAAGTATGTATTTCAATCTTTTATATGTTCTTCCTCTTATTTAAATTTATTTTGTGGATTTTTTCTAACTTATTTAGTGGAGTCTTTATTTACATCACTTTTGGTTAGGTTTTAGCCGTAAGGCTGGTACACTCGCTGGAGAGAGAGAGAGAGAAAGAGAGAGAAAGTGGGAAGTCACCCCAAGGAGATGGCCACACCACAGTTCCCTTTCCTTTTCCTCCACTCTCCTCCTGGAATTTTGAGCCTGCACGCACATGTGTCCATCTTGATTTAGGAGATGGTCACACCACAGTTCCCTTTCCCTTTCCTTTTCCTCCACTCTCCTCCTGGAATTTTGAGCCTGCACGCACATGTGTCCATCTTGATTTTCAAGCCACCAGTCCTGGGACTCGAACTGCAATCAGCCGTGTGGGAGTCCAGTGCCTTAATCACCATGCCACCTGCTAGCCCCAACATCACAGATTTTTTTTTTTCTGTAACAGCTACATTATTGCATGCTATATAATTTGTCTGTGTCCTTCCTTGGCTATGTTTCATAGCTTCCTATACATAAAATATTTAATTTAATGCAAGTTTGAGCTTTCTATGCTCTAAGTAGTGTTTTAAACATTTGTTTAAATATTTCAAATGCTCTGATTTAGACGTAAGCCTGTTATTATTTTAGAGTTATGATATTTCTTAGTGAAAAAATACTGTCCTGTGGAGACCAACTAAATGTATTAACGATTTATGTTTAAAATTCAACTCATAGAATTATTCTCTTTACTCCACTTATTATTATTTATTGCCTCAAATTGTATTTTATATATGCAGAAGTCACTCTGCGTCCTCTGTCTTTTCTGCTTTGTGCGCTGTCTGCCTCGCTTTCTTTAAAGAGGAACCCTGCACTGTAAAGGGCATGTTTACCCTGTTTAATGCTCTTGCCGCATTTAACTGTTTATATGTAACCTCGTTATGCTGCCATAGTACACGTTTTTCTTTCACACTGTCAGGTGTTTTAAATCACACAAATGCACACACACACGTACATCCTTGTACTCTACTTCAGTGCTGCTAGTTGATTTTCTTAGTGCTTTTAAAAATCATTCTTGGCCTTACAGTTGTCTTTGAGTTGGATCATAAGTAAAAATCTATGTTTCTGGCTCATTTACTGAAAGAAAAACTGTGTGACTCATGTTAATTGTATCTGTATTTATCGAAAGAGCCTTTCCCTGCGTGTTTTGAGAAGAGGGACTTCAAGGATGGCATCGTCAGTCTCTAGAACAATGCCTAGTGAACAGTTGGATAACTATTCAATAAAAAATTAAATGAATAAGTAAATGAATAAGTGAGTGTTATTTTGCGGTATTTCCTAGTTTTCTAATCTATATAAATGAATATTTTTAGGTAGTCTATTTGCATCTAATTTTCACACCTTGAATTTGTCATTCTTGTAGGTTGTTGAGAATTATTTTTGATACGATGCTGTTTTGCAATTATATTCGTGTAATTGTTAAACACATGTATTTGGGACCAGCAGTTAGCATAATGGCTATGTCGCTGGACTCCCATGTAGTCGACCGTGGTTCGAGTCCCGGACCCGGCAGCTTGAACTCACGCCAGGCACGTGTGCGTGTGTGCCCAAGATCCCAAGAGAAGAATGGAGGAAAAGGGATTGTGGAGTGGCCATGCCCCCTGTGGGGTGATTTCTCGCTTTCTATCTCTCTGTCTCTCTCTGTCTGTCTGGCGAGTGCGCGCGGCCTATAGCAAAAACCTCTCCAAAAAAAGGGAAAAAAAACACATGTATTTGAACTGAATGTCAACATTTACTTCTTATTTATTGGTTTTATTTATAATCACTGTACATCTTTACAGCATACAAAATGGTTCTTCCCAGCATGAAAACAGTGCATATTAGTCAAGTCATAGATATTATGTACATTGTCATCAACAGGTAACTTTTCATTTTTGTTTCTCTTAAATGTTTCCCCAACCCCCTCCCTCCCTCCCCTTGCTACCCTCTCCCTCCTACACTGTTTCTCATATCTTCAGGTGCCCTCCCTGCTTATAAACCTTCCAAACTTTCAGTACCTCACATAGAGTACAGACATTCAGTATATACTGAGCGGGGACATACAATGCCTCTCCTTTGTAGTCTGCTTGCTTTACTTAGCATTAAATCTTCCATATTTATCCACTTTGTATCAAATGTTAGGGTCTCACTGTTTTTTGTGGTTGAGAAGTACTCCATAGTGTATGAGAGCCACACTTTTCAATCCATTCATCTGTTCTTAGACATTTGGGCTGATTCCAAGTCTTAGCTATTGTGAACAATGTTGCAATGAACATGGATGTGCAAGTGTTTTTCTGACTGTGTTCCTATCCTTTGGGTTGATACCCAGGAGTAGAATTCTTGGCTCGTGTGGTAGTTCTAGTTACAGGTTTCTGAGGAATCTCCATATCGTTCTCCACTGTGGTTGTATTAATTCACATTCCCACCAACAGAGTAAGAGAGTTCCATTTTCACTACAGCTTCACCGCACTTATTATTTATGTTTTCTTATTTTAGCCATTCTGACTGGGGTAAGTGGTATCTCATTGTGGTTTTGATTTGCATTTCCCTTATGATAAGAGATGTTGAGCATGTTTTCACACGCTTTTTGGCCATTTGTATGTCTTCCTTAAATAGTTGTCTGTTCAGCTTATTTGTCCATCTTTTAATTGTACAATTTTTTTTTCTGGTAAACTCCTTGAGTTCCCTTATCTGAGGCATAGTTTTCAAATATATCCTCCTGTTCTGAGAGTTTTCTCCCCACTTTTTTGCTGTGCACAAGTTTTTTTTAGCCTAATGTAGTCCCCACTTGTCTATTTTGGAGATTATTGTCTGTGCTTTGGAGGTCTTATTTAAAAAATCTTTGCCTACCCCAATGTCTTTAGGAGTTTCCCTCTGGTTTTCCACCAGGAGTTTTATGGTCTGGGTTTTTTTATATATTTAGATCCTTGAACCATTGTAAGTTGATTTTTGTTAGTGGTGAGAGATAGGGGTTCAGTTTCACCTTTCTGCAGGTGTATACCCAGTTTTCCAGCACTGTTTGGCAAAGAGATTTTCTTTCCCCCACTGGGTTGACTGGGGCCCTTTGTCAAAAATCA
This sequence comes from Tupaia belangeri chinensis, assembly GCF_000334495.1. Lineage (NCBI taxonomy): Eukaryota > Metazoa > Chordata > Mammalia > Scandentia > Tupaiidae > Tupaia > Tupaia belangeri. The sequence goes on from NW_006203753.1 coordinate 154,654, forward strand.
GTTGGCTGTGTATTTTGAGGTTCATTTCTGGGGTCTCTATTCTGTTTAATTGGTCTACATGCCTGTTTGTATACCAGTTCTGTGCTATTTTGATTATCATAGCTTTGTAGTATATTTTGAGGTCAGGGGGTGAGATGCCTTGACTTAATTCTTTTTCACAGTGCTGTTTTTGGTGATTTGGGACCTCATGACTCCAGATAAATTTTATGATTTTTTTTTCAATTTCTGTCAGTTTGATCTCTGGTAATTTTATCAGAATTGCATTGAATGTGTAAATTAATTTGGGTAAAATTGATATCTTGAGTATATTGAGCCTTCCAATCCAGTAACATGGGATGTTTTTCTATTTTCAAGCATCATTTTTTATTTCTTTTTGTAGTTTTCTTAGTTTTCCTTATAGAGATCTTTCACTTCTTTGATTAGGTTTACTCCTAGGTATCTTATTTGTCCGTGTGTGGGGTGGGGGTGGAGGGGTATTGTAAATGGGATTGCTTTTTTCAATTCTGCCTCAGCCTGTTTGTTGTTGGTGTATAAAAGTGCTAAAGATTTTTGTATGTTGATTTCGTACCCTGCTACTTTACTGTATTCATTTATCACTTCCAGGAGTTTTAGTTTTTGTGTGTGTAAATTCTTCTGGGGTTTCTATGTATATAATCATGTCATTTGCAAATAGAGATCATTTCACTTCTTCTTTTCCTATTTGAATGCCTTTTATTTTCTTCTCTCATCTGATTGCATTGGCTAGGATTTCCAATACCATGGTGAAAAGGTGTGGAGAGAGTGGGTAATCTTGTCTTGTTCCAGTTTTTAGTGGAAAAGCGTTCAACTTTTCCCCATTCAGTATGGTGTTAGCTATGGGTTGTTCATATATGCCTTTTACTGTGTTGAGAAATGTCCCTTCTGTATCAATTTAGGTGAAAGTCTTAATCATGAAGAGATCTTGTATTTTATCAAAATATATAAAATTCTCTGTTTCTATTGATACGATCATATGGTTTTATATTTCCTTTTGCTAATGTGATGTATTACACTTATTGTTATTGTAAAATTTTGAGGCAAATGAAAATGTAGATTCAAGAAACCAAAAGTCATCAACTCAAATGGACAAAATACCCTACTGGAATGAGCACATATTAGATCTTACACCCTTACTAGTTTTCAACTGTGACTCAGTTATATTGATAATTTTTAGCAAATAATTTTGACACTCTGATCTTGGCCTACATGTCTTAAAGAACTGACCGCTGCTCCCTTACTACCCCTCTTCGCAGTGCTCTTCCTGAATGGTTCTGACTACGCCGAGCTCCTGTAGGCCTTAGAGGTATAACATTTGCTGTTCCTTGTGCAGGAACACCCTTTCTTCTGATTCCATGTGACTCTTCCTGTCATCTTTTATCATCGTGTTATTTTTCCTCGTAACACTCACCAGATTCTCCATGGCCTCCCTGTTACCTGTTCATGGTTTCTCCCATAACTACAGTGGAGGTGACATGAGGCACATCCTATCCTGTTTATAACAGTGTCCCCAGAGCTTACAACTACACAGGAGTCTTCCCATAAATAAAGGTTCAGTGTGTGAGTGGATGAGAAATTAAGAAATGAGTGACAGACAAACGAGGGTGGTCAAGGATCAAATGGTTGATGTGATCCTGTTTGCAATAGTGCACTCTCATCTTCAGCTGTGTCTACAACCTCGTGGTTCTAGCTAGAAGAGATTGATGATTTCTAAATGGTCATAAAACCCCACATTAGATCAGACATCTTACTGAATCCTTTGGTCACTTGAAATGATTAAATCAATCATCTTGTAAATGCATTGTAAACGACTAGAACCAGTTTGAAGTGAGGACTTCTGTCCAGGACCCAACATTCTGCAATAATAATCAAGTTTCCTTACACCAAGCATCAGCTGCCGATTACCCACTCCTCTTTGTGCCCTGAGATCCTAACTTTCAATTTGCCCTTCTACCAGGAGAAATAGCCAAGAAAGAAACAGCTGCAAATCTACCCACCAAACGCTTGATGTTTATTACACAGATAATTTTCACTTAATGATGCTTAGACAGTTCTTATTAAATGATTTGCTTTATTGTCATGCATTTCATTAACCTGTACCTCTCATTTATGCCTCCAGGTCAAGCCCACACCATGGATGGACGCAATCGGAACTTTTCCAGTGACTTTACCCTCGTGGGGCTCTTCACTCACACCAGAGCCTCGGGATTCCTTTTTGGTGTCATTTGTGTCATCTTCTTTGTGGCTATGACGGCCAACGGGGTCATGATCTTCCTGATCCACTCAGACCCGCGCCTCCACACGCCCATGTACTTCCTGCTCAGCCACCTCTCTGCCATCGACATGCTGTACATCTCCACCATCGTGCCCAAGGTGCTGGTCGACCATCTCACGGGCCAGCAGGCAATCTCCTTTGCTGCCTGCACGGCCCAGCACTTTCTGTACATGGGCTTCGTGGGGGCAGAGTTCTTCCTGCTGGGGCTCATGGCCTACGACCGCTATGTGGCCATCTGCAACCCCCTCCGCTATCCCGTCCTCATGAGCCGGCGGGTCTGCTGGCTGATCTTGGCCAGCTCTTGGGGGGGAGGTGCTCTGGACAGCTTCCTCCTCACCCCCATCACCATGAGCCTGCCGTTCTGCGCCTCCCACCAGATCAACCACTTCTTCTGCGAGGCGCCCACCATGCTGCGGCTGGCCTGTGGCGACAAAGCCGCCTACGAGACGGTGATGTATATCTGCTGTGTCACGATGCTGCTGATCCCCTTCTCTGTGGTGACCGCGTCCTACACCCGGATTCTCCTCACGGTGCGGCGGATGAAGTCAGTGGAAGGGAAGAAGAAGGCCTTTGCCACCTGCTCGTCACACATGACGGTGGTGACCTTGTTCTACGGGGCTGCCTTATACACATACATGCTTCCCCAGTCCTACCACACCCCGCTCAAAGACAAGGTGTTCTCTGCCTTCTACACCATCCTCACCCCTTTGTTAAACCCTCTCATCTACAGTCTGAGGAACAGGGATGTGACAGGGGCCGTGAAGAGGGTTATGGCACGATGGAGAGGGGCCTGTGGTGTGGCAAAGAAAGAGTCCTGATAGACTGAGACCTCCACGCCTGTCCAGCGGTCTCCGGGCCACACCGTGGGTAACGTGGACAATGCTCTCAGCTGTGCCAATGCCGACACCTCCATGTGCCACAGCAGTCCACTGAAATGCTGGACCGAGGCTGCAGTGCCACCAACACCGCCATGCTCACACCTGAGTTTCCACTGACCCCCACTCTTGTCGTCCCAGCTCTGATGGCGAGTCATGTGTGCAAAGAAAGGCCTGGCTCTCTGGTTGATGGACACACCCTGGCCCCTCACTGGCCTCATGGGAACTGGTGGTTTTTATTACATTGGTTAAACTAGTGGTGGACAGAATTAGAAATCTAAATATCCCTTCTTTGAATAGCTACTTGAAACATTCTCCTTTATCTAAACTTGGAGCTGGAAAAAATGGGTCTTGTGTTTTTGTAGAAATGCAGAAATCACATGTCTCTGGGGCAAGTTTCTATGATGTCACATGTGTTACAGGGTAAATAATCATTGCTGTCACGTGTGCATGTACACAGACCTGGACAGCGAAGCCTGTGAGCCTTGGCTTGGGTGATCTTATGGGGCCACCTCGGTATTTGTGCTCAATGATCCAAACATCGTACCGGTGCCCACGGCTACATTGGAAGACACAGTCGCTGAGAAAGAAGTACTCCATAACCAGCAGTTTCAGTGATCAGTTTTCAGATTCCAAGTTCATTAGGTCTCTAGATTTCTGGAAACCCTCCGTAGATGTCAGTAGTGGTGGGATTTTCGTCAGCCTTTTGCTTCCACAGAGAGAGTGGCGGGCGCATGTTTTCCTCCTCTGCAGCACTGGGCCTTGCACTGGGTGGCACGACACGTGGGAGGAAAATTGCCAGCCCTGGCTGGTGGAGGTGGTGCTGGCTGCTAAGGGGCTGCCACTCTGTGGGAGTCCACTGAAATGCTGGACCGAGGCTGCAGTGCCACCAACACCGCCATGCTCACACCTGAGTTTCCACTGACTCCCACTCTTGTCGTCCCAGCTCTGATGGCGAGTCATGTGTGCAAAGAAAGGCCTGGCTCTCTGGTTGATGGACACACCCTGGCCCCTCACTGGCCTCATGGGAACTGGTGGTTTTTATTACATTGGTTAAACTAGTGGTGGACAGAATTAGAAATCTAAATATCCCTTCTTTGAATAGCTACTTGAAACATTCTCCTTTATCTAAACTTGGAGCTGGAAAAAATGGGTCTTGTGTTTTTGTAGAAATGCAGAAATCACATGTCTCTGGGGCAAGTTTCTATGATGTCACATGTGTTACAGGGTAAATAATCATTGCTGTCACGTGTGCATGTACACAGACCTGGACAGCGAAGCCTGTGAGCCTTGGCTTGGATGATCTTATGGGGCCACCTCAGTATTTGTGCTCAATGATCCAAACATCGTACCGGTGCCCACGGCTACATTGGAAGACACAGTCGCTGAGAAAGAAGTACTCCATAACCAGCAGTTTCAGTGATCAGTTTTCAGATTCCAAGTTCATTAGGTCTCTAGATTTCTGGAAACCCTCCGTAGATGTCAGTAGTGGTGGGCTTTTCGTAAGCCTTTTGCTTCCACAGAGAGAGTGGCGGGCGCATGTTTTCCTCCTCTGCAGCACTGGGCCTTGCACTGGGTGGCACGACACGTGGGAGGAAAATTGCCAGCCCTGGCTGGTGGAGGTGGTGCGGGCTGCTAAGGGGCTGCCACTCTGTGGGGTGGAGCCACGTGGGAGGCTGGGTTTGATTTCTTCTCCAACCTGCAGGCCTGCATGGCTGTGTGCATCTCTAATCCCAGCTACTTGTGAGGCAGGAGGGTGGAGAGATGGAAGCTGGCCCAGGCAACAAAGGGAGATCCTGCCCCAAACCGACCCAGGAGCCTGTCTTAGCTGTGAGGTTAAAGCAAAAGACTGCAACATAGTCAGGAGCTGTCTTTTAATTAGAAAATAAATAGCTTTTCTTTTGAAAGTTAGAGCTGATAAATCTTTGTAAGTAAGTTAATATTGTTTCTTTTTTAAGAAGCTGAGACTTAGGGGAAAGTGTTTGGCCTACATTACAGACTTAATTGTAACACCAAGACCACCCCCCAGCTCCTTGGACTTCTTTGCGAGGTGCTTTGTTGTGCTGTGCTCTCGGCAGTCTGGGTTCGGTGATGCAGCGATGTTCCACTGCCCACGGACACTGGCGGACACGGGTGGATGGCACACCCATGTCCCCTAGTGTACTGAAGAAGCTGTTGGGTCTCAGCCTTCTGCTGAATGGAATTGGCCACTCTGGAACCCTGGGTTTGGACTGAGTAGTCACTGGAAAAGCAGACGGACTCCTGTCTAACAGAGCAGGGTGTCGGTTACAGGGCAGGGCAGCCTTCCTGAGCCTCTCCACCTGGAGAGTCCCATTCCCTCAGCCTTCTCAGACTGGCTCGTAGACTACTACGTGCTGGGAACTGCAACTGGAGTTCCAACCCAGAAGACGGTGAGGTAAAGAAGCACAGGAAGTCAGAAGAGGAGAGCGGACTGTCAAACATGGGGCATCAGGTTCGGCTCATTGTTAAAGCCCATGTGAACATCTGTCAATCATGTCATGTTCCTGAGGTCTTGCTTCCTCTTTTGTAAAATTTGAATTAATACACATTTCTTTGTAAGATTTCAATGATCAAATAAAGTGATACATGTAACAAACCTTTATAAATACTAGTCATCATTTTAGCCATTCTTTTAAAAAGGTTATTGCTTTTCATGTTTATAATATTTTTTAAATTCCTCTTATTTTTTCCCCCATCCCCACACCAATAGGCATGCTCTCTTGTTATTATGCCAAAGCATGGAGGGCTGATACCGGGCAAAATTAATGACCCAACTGTAGAGATGTTAAATAAAATTTAATAGAAAAGTTAGGAACAATATAGATACTCCATTTTTAAAAATGTAGTGATTAAAAAAAAATCAGTGGAGAGCACCAGGCGTCCACCGGAAAGCCGAAACGCCAGTAAGGACAGCAGTGAGCCCGGCACTGGGGACACAGCCAGAGCAGCCCTGTCGAAAGAGCTCAGCTGCCTCTCCCAAAACGAGACATGCTCTTCGCACATGCTCTGACAGCTCGGATTCTCAGTATTACCCTGCTGGCTTGGGAAGTTACGCTCACACTAACCAACATGTGAGCGGTTATGACAGCGTTTTACGTAATCACTGAAACCCACTTAATTGAAATATCCTCGAATAGGTTACATTCATGGGATGAAGCGCTACCCAGCAATAAAGAAAAGGCACATGCAGAGCATGGGGTGACGTGGAGGAGACCCACACGCCTATCACTAACGAAAGAGGCTGTCTACACAGCATGCGACTCGCTTCATGGCATCCAGGAGAAGGTAGGACGGTGGGTTTGAAGGATCGGTGGTTCCCGGGAGCTGGGGCAGGGTGTGGGCACTGGCCAAGCACAGAGGATGCGGGGCAGGGTGTAAGACGGTGATAGGAGTTACATGGCAGGACGCCCTTGTGGAAATTCACAGAGCCGCAGCGCAGAAACGAACGCTGATGTAACCGTGGGCTGTAGTCCATAATTGCTCAAGACTGGTTTGTACTGCAAGGTGTTAACTATGGGGAAAAGGGGGCTCCATGTTTTACTGATCATTTTCTGTAAACCTGAAACTGATGTAAAATACAAAGTTACTAATAGATACTTTTAACTTTCTAGAAACGGTGATGCCCCATGGTGCTGTACCCCATTTAGGAAGCTGTCCCCAGCATACCGTGGAGTTTGTAGAAGTAGGGAGGGGCCGAGCATAAAGGAAATCAAAGCCTATTACTCTAATCCGCCTTGTTCTGGAGGCTGGGCTCTGTGCCTTGGGGTGGAAGAGGAGGCAGGCGAGCAGTTCTTGGAGAAGAAAGTGCCCGGAGCACCTCGGCCGTGATGGGCCTCCCGGAGCACGCACAAGCAGGGCCGGACTGCGCCCCGCCGTGGACAGGCAGGCTGTGGTCCGACTTCCCGAGCTGTGCGTCCTGCCTCTTACCCCCAGGACAGACTTGCCAAAGAGCGCTGCGGCCCCAGCGGCAAGCCTTCTCGGAGCGCGCGGCAGGGCAGGGCTTTCTGGAGGCGCTTTAGGGGTGCCCAGTGCTCTTCCCCTTTCCCGAAGGCCTCCTGCAGCCGCTCACAGCTGTGCGGAGACGCGCTCCCGCCTGCGCTGCCCACCTCCCCGCCGGCCCGGGAGCCTGCTCAGCCTGGGCCAGGCCCGGGAAAGCCCTGGGGGCCTTGGCTCCCTGCGCTGGAGCCCTCGGCGAGCTGTAACTCGTGCCCGCGGACAGACTGGAGCGCGGAGCGGCCGGAGGGAGGTGGCCCTGTCTGCGCGGCCGGAGCCTTGGCGGTCCAGGTGGCGAAGGGAGGGTGCGCTCCCGGACCCGCCTTCCCCGGCGCCCTGGCCGGCGGAAGGGATGGCCGGC
>NW_006203753.1:162438-168335 GCF_000334495.1 Tupaia belangeri chinensis
GGCGAGCGCACGCGCCCTACAGTGAAAATCTCTCCAAAAAAAAAAAAGAAATAAAGTGACGGAAGCCGGCAGCCCGGAGGCCGGGAGCCTGGGAGCCTGGCCGCAGGAAGGAAATCCGCGAAGGGCGTCCCGGGTCTCGACAGACTGCTGCGCTTCCAGCACTTGCGGGTCCCAGAGATCTCTGTGGGATGCGGGACTGCTGTGTGCGCCAGGCCCCATCCGGCCTCTGTGGCGCAGTGGTGCAATTCCACTCCCTGGGGACCTGGTGGCTTCCTGGGTCGAATTCCACGATATTAGGGACAGACGCACATGCCAGTTGGCGTAACCCACCCAGGGGAGGGCTGCTGCAGAGGAGGGGCATGCAGGGGTGCACAGGCTCGCACAGCAGACCTGTCAGCAGCAGCCTTAGCGAAGCTGTCTTGGCTTCAAGCACGTTTATCCCCGGAAGCTGATAAGCAGCCCCAGGCCGCACACACACAAACACACACAACACGCTTCTAATTACCTTCTGTATATGATGATGTTTGACGTCTTAAAAAGTCTTTGCCTGAGAGTGAGACCCCTCTGAGCTAGCCAGGTCCAGACGACGTCGAGGGCACGTCGAGGGCACAGCCTGCAGCCCTGTCACCTGGAGGCAGCATCCCTCCCTCACCCATTTCAGACCAGGTGCCGGTGCCCAGACCACCCATGGCCCAAAGCCCATTAAAATCATTCAGAATAGTACACGGCTTATAGGTCAATGCCATGCTTAGCAGTCCAGGGCATCAGACCCTACGTGCCCCACGGGGGTTTGAATTCCAGCCCCGAGGCCTTGGTAAACACACTGGGTGCATGTGTGTGCCCCAGTTCCCAACAGAATGGAGCAAAGCTGAAGGAGGGCGTGCTGGGACCGCGCCCCACCGCGGGGACTTTCGCCCGCTCCTCTCTCGGCCTCCCTGCCCCGTGTGTGCTCGTGCCCTCTGGCAATGAAAAAGCAATATGCGAATAAATAAACGATTAGATACATCAATAAACTCTTTTCTCCTGATCCTCTTCTGTGTCTCACCAGAGAGACAGAGGGACAGAAAGCGAGCAATTGCCCCAGGGAGGATGGCCATGCTGCAGTCCCTTCTCCTCCGTTCTCCTCTCGGGATCCCATGCACCGACACGCCCGGTGTGAGACTGAATTGGAGCGACCAGTGGCGTTTAATGCCGTAACCAGTGCACCAGCTGCTGGCCCCAACTGTGAAGAAACGTATACAAACAAGGTCCGGGGGCAACAGGTTGTGTGTGTGCATGCCCAAAATCCCTGGAGGAGGGTAGAGGAGAAAGGATTGTGGCATGGCCATCCCCCCAGAGAGTGATTTCTCATTTTTCCCTGTCTCTTTGTCTATGTCTTTCTCCAGCAAGCACACACCAAAAAAAGAGAAAGATACTAAGGTCCATTTTACACATATGGATTAACATTATTTTGAAGCATTTAGACAATGGGATGCAAATTTTAAAAATCTCAAAGTTTTAGGAAAGAAGAGGTAAAATGTTTATTTTTGTGCAGCTGGTGACCATGTGAAAGAAAGGTGTTCCTATGCAAAACCGTTTAGTAAGTAGTGGCAAGATTAAAAAGTAAATTAATATTAAAAACCAGAAGCCTTCCAGTTTGCCAGAAATAAACATTGAAGTCCAGCCAGGTGTAAGGTGGTTAATGCGTTTGGATCTGACATGGCCGTGTGTGCGGTTCCAGCCTCGGACCTGGTGGCTTGGAGAGCACTCCAGACACGTGTGCATGTGTGCCCAAAGTCCCTGGAGGAGGATGGAGAAGGGACTGTAGCATGACCATCCTCTGGGGGTGATTTCTCACTCTCTCTCTCTCTCTCTCTTTGGTAAGCACATGCACCATATAGCAAATTAAAAATAAATAAATAAATAAATAAATAAATAAATAAATAAAATCTTGACAAATGTAAGATATCACACAAGTAATAAATATTTAGAAAAAGAGTAGAGTAAGAATGTATAAATAGCTGTAAGAAATATAGGAATAGATACAGAGTATACAAACACACACACACGTGTACACACACTGCACACAAGTTAGGATGTTTAGCAGAGGACGTAAAGTGAATATCTACATCATCAAAGGGCAGCACATACTTCTACATAAGAAGGTAATTTGGGAAAGGTGCCAATAGGCTTCCAGTAAATGATACAGTGTTATTCTAATAAAGACCGTAAGATATTTCTGCTATTGTTGAAAATAGAGAATATCCTAGAGATAGACTATTCTGTGGGTGTTGGCTGCTACTTTTTACATGAGAGAAACTTTCTGGGCTAGATTTTGAGAATAATTAGATTGTCAAGTTCTATGTGAACACACAGACACACGTACAAATGAACATTGCTGTGTGTCACGTGTTATCGGTGACATTGACACAGTAGGAATAGTATTTTGTAAGGATAACTCTTTGTACTATCGCTGACTTTATGAAGAGGAATGCAATTCTAAGCTTTTTAATATTTTTCTATGCATTGTCTTAAAACCCAGATAAAAAATTAAATTTAATTAACTAATTAATTAATTTTTTTAAAAAAACCACTAAAACATAATGGGAATTGAGCTACTTTCCATGGTTTTTTGTTTGTTTGGTTTTTTATTTGTTCATTTATTTTATTTTTTATTTATTTACATTCATTCACTATACATCATTACAGCATACAAAATTAGATTTCCCATCCAGAAGACACTGTATATTGGCTCAGTCAAGCACATCAACATACGTTATCAACAAATAATTTTCTATTTCTTGTTTCCTGTATAGTTTGCTTTTTTTTTTTTTGCCATCTTTGATTCCCTATCCCTCCCCCTCTGCGGTGGCCCACCCTCCTCCCACACTGTCTCTGGTATCCATGGTTGCTTTCTATGCCTGTTCCCCCCATTGAATTGATTCTCTAATAAACCTAATTAGTCTAAATATTTCCATGGCTTTTCACATTCATCCTACATTTCTTTGTGAGGAAGAACAGCTTAAGGAAATTTCTGATAAAATGCTCAGCAGCAGAAACTGTCCTCGAAGTCCCTGTGGCTTGAAGGTGCACTGGCCCGCCTCGGCAGCGGCAGTGCAGGCCTCATTAGCTGTGACAAGGCTCCCAGTTAAGTCGCCTGAGGCCCGCAGGGAGCAGACCTGCTCTGTCCTGGCCTTCTCAGAACACTATTTACACTCCCTTTCTGGCTCCAGGCACTCCCTGCCCAGCCAGGGATCTCAGAGGACCCGGGAGAATCCCGCCTTCGTCCTGGCGTGCGGCTCCCAGCCTGCTTGGTTTTCTGGACTCCTGTCTGTGTGTGCTCATGTCTCCCCATGAAGAACAGGAGTCGTAACCGCAGGTTCTAGGAGGCTGGACAGCGCACTGGGTGTGCCCGCGCAGAAGGGGCCAGGCTGTTCCGGGCGTGTCCTGGGTCTAGCCATGCCCCTTCTGCAGGCCCCTCGGAGCAGCAGCGAGCACCTCGCCCGCCTCGGTGCCAGCTCCGCTGTGAGCTGCCGAGGAGGTCGCCCGTCTGGCATTCACTGATCGGGTTCATAATCCAAGCTCAAGGCCTGAGGTGCTGGAGCTCCAGGCGTGCTCTGCCCACAGCGCCCAGGCCCAGGAAGGGCCAGGCCGGGAGGCTTTCCCGCTGCAGACACCAGGCTGAGACTCACTGTGTTCCCCATCAGTGCAAACTGGAGAAGTCCGACTGCTAAATCTCCATTTCCCCTCCAGCTGCACGGCCCCTCTGCCTCCTGGAAGGTCTCTGCTCCCTGTCTCTGTGCAGGTCCACGAAGTCGCTGCCGTCTGCTGTGAGTGCTCTCCTCCTGTGTGAGACCTTCCCGCGCGTCGCTGCCTCTGCTGTGAGTGCTCTCCTCCTGCGTGAAACCTTCCCGCGTGTCGCTGCCTCTGCTGTGAGTGTTCTCCTCCTGTGTGAGACCTTCCCGCGTGTCGCTGCCTCTGCTGTGAGTGCTCTCCTCCTGTGTGAGACCTTCCCGCGTGGGAGTGATGCCCCACTCGGATGGTGTTGGAGGAGATTCGGCTCCAAGGGAGTGCGACCTGGCCTCAGCTGAACAGGGCCGGGGTGAACGGTGATTTCTGTGTAAGCCACGCGTCCCACCCGGTGCCTACACGGGCTGTGGCGGGCTGCCTACAGGGGCTGGGCACCCAGATCACACGGATGAGAAAAGATTGGAGGATTATGAGCAGAGTAGGGAACATACACAGGTCAGTTCAATGCCTTTTGAAAATTAAACTACTGGATTTAATAGTTGGAGGCTTTGTCTGAACAATACAAAACCCTTGGCTAAATGAAAGGACTCAGTGGCTGGGCTAGGGGCATCAGCTACACTTCCTCCACTCCGCCTTTCCCTTCCTGAAAACCGAGACCTTTGGAAATTGTGCGGGAATTTCACAGGTGACAGGAGGAGCAGGCCGGGAACCTAGTCTGAGCCCCACAGGGTCACTCTGGCCCCATGGCACTTCGCAGTGGTCTGGCGACACCGACCCCGACACCCACGTGTGACGGAGTGGCGGGCTGGACACGAGGAAGTGGGGCAGGGCATCTTGGGCTTCCCGGCTGCACATCTCAGAAGCAGGGAGGACGGAGACGCTTGCGGGCCCCCACCCTGCCCAGCCCCTGGCGCTGCGAGGCAGACGCACAGCTCAGGTCTGGGGCCTACTGAGCACGGTGGAGACGCTTTCCTTTAAGACAGCTGCTCACGCTCGCTCCTCTGGCAGATTAGACAAGGTGGAGACCTCCAGCCAGCCGGGCGCAGAGGGCTCATGGAGAGCCAGGGTCTTCCTGGTCTCTGAAGTTCGGCGAGAAGCCACTGCGACTCCCTGCAGTCCTTGCCCGGATTCTCGCCGCGCTGTGCAGGTCAGGGCGCTGGTGACAGCGCTGAAGGCCCCAGCTCTGCACTGAGAGCCGCCGGGCAGGTCCTGCTGACCTCAAGCTGCATGGCCTCGCGCTGCCTCCTGTCCGGGGTGGGAGCAGTTCATTACACATTTTCTCCGCAGTGATGCTCACGGGTATGCGGAAAACCCGAGGTCAGCTGGCCGGCGCCCCAGGGGCGTGTCCCCAGGACCCCGCTGGGCACCGGGTAGACCCTGCCCGAGCAGAGGGTCTCTAGGCTCAGTCCCTTTGTGTTCTCTTCATCAGTCCTGGCAGGAGGGAGATGTGGTTGACAAAGGTGGTTCTAAGCATCTCCCAGATTGAATACGTAAGTGTTTTACTATCCTGCGATTTTACCTCTCAGTTTATTTTCAATAATTTCTGCTTTTTAAAATACTGAGTAAAATTTAGGAACACAGACAAGATTAAGTATTTAGTTTCAAAATTGTACAGCTCTGAATCTGGCTTGAGAGCCTCTCCTGCGAACGTGAAACTAGGTTTTGGTGTACACAGCAGGCCCAGAGATGCACAGAAAAGGAACTCTCGGTTTATCACGTACAGTGAACACTCCACCTAGAGCGTCTGTGGATTGCAGTACCGCATGCCGGAAACACCGTGCAGACCACTGCAGTAAACGCCTGGAGCGTCCATAAACGCCCTCATGGTGAGAGCAGAGTGGGGCACTGAGGACCAAGGACACCCTCGCAGACATCCCCACACCGTGAAGGTGCATGTGGACAGGACACAGTTGCCTCTGAGCAGATCCACAGGGCATTGTGAAGATCTATGTGTCAGAGAAGGAGCAGAGGGGGCAGCTCAGAGCAGCTGTCAGTCCAGGCCAGCACCGGCTTCCCAGCAGCCAGCAGTGATCCTGAAGGACTGAACTGGCCTCACGTGGGCAGAAGATGCAGCTGCAGCCATGCACAAGGTGCAGCAGTGGCCACGCACAAGGTGCAGCAGCGGCCATGCACAAGGTGCAGCAGCGGCCACGCAGAAGGTGCAGCAG
>NW_006203753.1:168763-171762 GCF_000334495.1 Tupaia belangeri chinensis
ACCGGCCAGCCAGAGGGTGCAGCAGCAGCCACACAGAAGGTGAAGCAGCGGCCATGCAGAAGGTGCAGCTGCAGCCATGCAGAAGGTGCAGCAGCGGCCATGCAGAAGCACGTGAAGGCTGCAGCTTGGAGCTCTCCCATTCATGTCAGTTGGTATAAGGGTGAGTTTAGTGACCGTGAGAGCCCAGGCGAGGACTGCATTCTAACTTCAAACTATAGTGACAGAGGAGGAATTGCCTGACCCAGCTTGAACCTCTTACAAAAGAGGAAAAATATCTGCAAATGTCAGAATGAAATAAATGCATTGTTTTCTCTTAGAGTGGTACAATATAAAACTAAATAGGGCCAGCGGTGCTTTTCCCCAGTAAAGCCCTGGCGTTCTGTGCAATAACTCAGTGATGTTCTCGCCATCTGCAGCCCAAGCACACTGCTGCCCCTCCAAGACACTGAAGTCCTCATTGGCTCAGCTCCGGCCACCGCGTTTTCCTGAGGGTTCCACTACACCGGAAACACCCTAACTGCTGAGGTAGCTTCGCCCAGAGTGCCTGGGCTTACAGACCTGAAGTTAAGAGGTATGTACAATGAAAATTCATTTGAGTATGTGGATTGCTTAAATGAGACATTGGGAATTCTCACGCATTTAAGAAAAGCTTTGAAATAATTCGTATACATGCATAATATTAGCATTTTAATTTGTATACTATAAAATGTTCTCACCAATGACTATAATTTTCATATCTGATTTTTAAGTTAGTTCTGAATGCTTTATTAGTTCAACTAATACAAATAAAATACTGCAGCTCAGAGATTCAGGGAGGGAATCCAGGGTCACAGAATTACTTACTGTCATGACCAGAAGAATTCATTCACCTCATTCTAAATTTTGTGTTACTCCATGTCTCCTACATCATTTAAGAAGCAAACTCCTGAAAAGGCAAAGCATCATGCCGGATGTTTTCTGGTTACTTGAATGCATACTGACCCACGAAAGCAGTGCAGCCTGCCAGCAGAATTCAGAGCAGCCCTTCCCAGGCCCCTCCAGGTGGGAGAGCAGTCATTAACGTCAACTCGATGTTTTATTTAGAACCACAGTTTACATCGAGTTGAAGGGAAAACACTAAAACCATAATTTGCATTTTTAGAAAGGCGGAAGTCCTTGGCCAGCCACTGTGTGGCAAGCTGTCTTGACACTGCTCTGCAGGGTGGAGCCAAACGGCAGGCCTTGGTTCAATTCCCAGTCCAACCTAGAGGCCGGTGGTAAGAGAGATGCATTTAATACTGACACCGACTCGGGTGAACGGAGGGTGGGGTGTACATGGCACCCTGGAGGCTGGCTGTGTGACATGAGTGTCAGTGTGTCACAGCGACGTGTGCCCGCGTCATCTTGTCCAGCATAGCGAATTATTCTCTGAAATTATCATGTTATTTAAAGCATATGGAATAGAGAGTTGCTAGGTATCAGTTCCAAAGCACCAAGAGAACCATTTGCAAATGTTTTCTTCCAACCTCGGGAAATTTGCTTCTCATTAATCCATACAACAGTACTAGGGAGAAATGTTCACCAGTCGAAATATCCATTTTGTAAGACAAATAATAATGTGATTGAATGTATGGAGGAAAATGAAATGAAAAACATTTTTAAAAATCCATACGTTCTTTTAATTCCTTGGGAATGCCGTTTTCCTTGAAGGCGCAGGTCAGGTCGGCGCGGAGTTCATGGCGGGCTACAACGCATCCTCGACAGACTTCACCTTCCTGGGGCTGTTCGGCAGGAAGGAGACCTCGGGCCTTCTTTTCGCCGTCATCTCCGCCATCTTCTTCGCGGCGCTGACGGCCAACGGGGTCATGATCTTCCTGATCCGCGCGGACCGGCGGCTGCACACGCCCATGTACTTCCTGCTCAGCCACCTGTCGGCCATCGACATGCTGTACATCTCCACCGTCGTGCCCAAGGTGCTGCTGGGCTACCTGCTGGGCCAGAGGACCATCTCCTTCGCGGGCTGCACGGCCCAGCACTTCCTGTACCTGACCCTGGTGGGCGCCGAGTTCTTCCTGCTGGGGCTCATGGCCTACGACCGCTACGTGGCCATCTGCCAGCCGCTGCGCTACCCGGTGCTCATGAGCCGCCGCGTGTGCTGGGCCATCGTCGCCGGCTCGTGGTGCGGGGGCTCGCTGGACGGCTTCCTGCTCACCCCGATCACCATGAGCTTCCCGTTCTGCGGCTCGCGCGAGATCGACCACTTCATCTGCGAGGGCCTGCGCGGACACGGCGCTCTACTCCACGGTGATGTACGCCTGCTGCGTGCTCATGCTGCTGCTGCCCTGCTCCGTGGTGCTGGCGTCCTACGCGCGCATCCTGGCCACCGTGCACCGCATGAGCTCGGCCGACGGCAGGAGGAAGGCCTTCGCCACCTGCTCCTCGCACCTGACCGTGGTGACCCTGTTCTACGGCGCCGCCATGTACACCTACCTGCTGCCGCAGTCCTTCCACACGCCGGCCCGCGACCAGGTGCTGTCCGCCTTCTACACCATCCTCACGCCCATGCTGAACCCGCTCATCTACAGCCTGAGGAACAAGGACGTGGCTGGGGCCCTGAGGAGGGCCCTGGGCAGGTGCATGGGCTCCCGGAGGGTGTCCGGAGACGCCTTCTGACCGTGGGCTTCCTCCCACGCCGCGCGGAGTGGGGCCGCTCTCGGCGAGGGATTCAGCTGGGCGGAGGAAACAGTGAATATAAACCTTGTTCCTCCACGTCTTCTCGCTTTCTTGTATCTTTTCTCGTACCCTGTTCACATGCATTCAAAATAAATACCCAGGGGGTTCTCAGAAACAATTTTAGAATATTTTCACTGGAGTTTTAACCTTTCGGAAATTTAATCAGTCACATGACCTTTTGAATGGTAAGGGCTGTATCAGAACTACCTTCCTACTTCTTTTTCTTTCTTTAAAGAATTATTTTATTTAACTTTATTTATTTATTTATTTATTTATTTATTTATTTA
>NW_006203753.1:172710-174601 GCF_000334495.1 Tupaia belangeri chinensis
ACCCCGGTCATGGAGGCTCCAGAGCCCGCAGGTGGAGAAGCGGCAGAGACTGGGACACGGCCATGCACTGCGGATGCCTGGTCTGACCTGTGGGACACCATAGGCGGAGCTGGGAATGAGGAACTGAGGAGCGGGTCACGGAGGAGACATCCTTGAAACGCACATCCAGAGAGACCGTCTAAACCTCTGGGCAGTTGGTGGCTGGACGGATTCATGGGGCAGGCTTCTGGAGTGCTGATAGTTTTCTTATTCTGAATGCTGGGTCTGGTTGTACAGCCAGTGTTTTGATAAAAATCGATCAAGTTCAGACTTTCTCTATGCTTCATTTTTTTATATATACATTGTGCTTCAATAAAAACTTAAAATGGGGCCAGCAGGTGTCATAGTGGTTAAGGCACTGGACTTCCACATGGCTGAGTCCTGGACCTGGCGACTTGAATATCACACCAGGCACGTGTGTATGCCCAAAATCCCAGGAGTAGAATGGAGGAGACAGGATTTCACTTTCTCTCCCACTGTCTCTCTCTGTCTCGCTCTGGCAAACACATGTACTCTATGGCAAAAACCTTTAAAAAAAGGTAAAAAGATCATTCAGAATGTAGTTCATACAAGAAATTCAGCGACACCGGCGAATAGTGGTGAGGGTGGGACCACTCTAGCTGCGGCGTCTGGAGGTTCCTGAGGAGGCTGTATTTGAGCGAGATGGAGCCCCTGCAGAGGATGGGCCAGGAGGCTCACCTGCGTCAGCAGACGGCCGCCCTCATGCCGGCCCGAATGGCCCAGACAGTACCTGGTTAGCTGGTGGCTGACGTTTCCTGTCTTTGTTTTAATAGTTTTACCCTTCGGTGTGTGTCCCTAAACAACAAAGGTAGTTTACCTTTGCCTAGTTTGAACTTCAAAGATAAAGTTAAATTTAAAAAGTAAAAAAACTTACACTAAGTTTATTGTTTTGATGTTTACCTCCCGGTAAATATTTTCTACGTCCATCACACCATCCTGTGTAGATGTAGTTTTCCCACCTCCCTTCATGCGTGATATCCTGTTGGCTGCATATACAGTGCTTCTGCTATAGACATGTCTGTACCTCCGTCCTCAGCATAAATGCAAAACCGGGCAACACTCCTCGAGTGGAATTGCTGAGCTCCCAAGTGTGCACACTTGAAAGCCTCCTATTGCATTATCGGGAAAGTCATGACACGTTTTTACATAGAAAATCGTAGAAAAATACACCATGACGTTCCCGACAACCTAAGAGAACCTATATTACAATAGTCATAGTTCTTCAGTGGAGGTCCACATTTGGCCAACGAGGTACTGACTGAATTTTTAATATCTGCTAACCTACTGGGTATAGAATAGTACCCAGTATGATTTTAATATGTATTTTTATGATTTCTATGAGAGTGGGTAAGTCTTTCTTGATTTACCAGTCATTTTACTTTCGTGAAGTGGCTGCTCAAGTTTTTGACCATTTTCTATTGTTTCTGCCTTTTATTATGTTAATGCTCTTTCTGTGTCTTAAGTGATCATTTCTTGTGCTAATGTAAATAAAGTTATTCTCATGTCTTCTAAAACCTGCGGAGATTTCTCTTTCTTTATATTTCAATCTTTATCCACCTAGAATAGATTTGAAATGTACGGCATTAGGTATTTTTTATTTTCCATATGAGCAAATCTTTTTCTCAGCACAATTTCTTGATACATTCCGCCTTGTCCTGGTCAGCAGTGACATCTCTGTCCCCTTTGCAGTCGGTTTTCAACATCATTGCCCACGTTCGACCTTCCCAGTCCCTGCTTCCTTGCCTCACTTGGTCCAGTCAAGACCGGCCTGCACCCTCGCCAGCCAGCATGTGGGTAATCCAGCCATTAAAGCTCGAGCTCACTGCCCAGA
>NW_006203753.1:174975-176137 GCF_000334495.1 Tupaia belangeri chinensis
GTGGGTAATCCAGCCGTTAAAGCTCGAGCTCACTGCCCAGACCCGGCCGCATGTGGTTACCCCAGCCGTTAAAGCTCGAGCTCACTGCCCCAGACCCGGCCGCATGTTTTGTTCTGTTTTGATTGTCTCACCTTACCATTGTTTTTCTTTCTTTCTTCTTTCCAACTTTTATTTTTAGTTAAGAAATACTAACTCTACACACTTAGGATGGATGACATGACGTTTTGCTACATGTGTACACGGTGAGGTGACCACGCCGGGCTTATTTAGCATGACCATCGCTCAGATATTTACCATTTCTTTGTGATGGGAGCATCTGAAATTCTTTTTTGTTTAATGTTCTGATATAAAATGTTTTGTTTTTTATTGTTTTTGACACAATTGGCTATTCTTCCAGTTAGGGATGTATGTTTATTGGGTGTCAAGTGCACAATACTGTGAAGGTTTTATTTCTACTTCACTGGGGTTTTTTTCTTCTGTTTATTTTTGTTTCTTCTAGTGTCCTTCTCCCAGGCTCACTGCTGACTATCAGACTACTCGAAGCTCAGTTATGGGCCCTCTTTAGTCTTTCTATACCTTTTCCCTGGGAAGCTCATCCAGGTTCTTGGCTTCAAAGTGTATCTAAATAATATCTGTCCTCTAACGACTCCAGCCCAGACTTGTTTTTAAATAATTGTTTATTTAATTTTATTTATTAATATTATTATTATTCAATTTGACCAGAGAGAAACACACAGAGAGAGAAACATAGGGAGAGTGCAAAAACAAGCTGCTGGGTCCAAGTCTCGAACCCTGGTCAGCCATGTGGGAGTCCAGTGCCTCAACCACCATGCCTTTTGCTGACCCCTCCAGATGATTTTCTTGCCCCCCCACCCCCAGGTCTATCTAACCAGTTTGTTGCTTCCACTTGGGTATCTGTTAACACTTGTCTGACCAATGTGGCCATCAGCACAGTGAGCTGATCCACGTGGTCAGAACCTCCTGTGGCTGTGTCTGTCCTCCAATGGTGGGGGACCCCCTCACGCAGCTGTTCAGTCTAAGTCCTTAGTCATAAAGAGACACCAAGGGACTGTTACAGCCCAGAGGAGTCTAAGAAGAAATGAAAACTAAATGAAATGCAAAATCCTGATGAAAATCCCAGAATAGAAAGCTAGCATTAATG
>NW_006203753.1:176175-186938 GCF_000334495.1 Tupaia belangeri chinensis
GTTTTCAGTTTAATTTAAAAAAAAAAAAAGAGAGAGAGAGAGAAAGACATTTCCATGCAATTAGTAAGCAAATCTCCTGGCTCTATCTCCAGAACAGATGTAGGTTCTAACCATTTCTGCCATAGGCTTCTGCTTTCCCTAAGTCTCTTGGAGGCCTTTTATTTTCCCCAGAGGATGCACGCACTTGCCAGAGAGAGAGAGAAAGTGAGAAAACACTCCCATAGAGAATGGTCATTTTGAAATCCCTTCTCCATTTCTCCTTCCTTTCAGGGTTTGGGGCGTGCACACACGCACACACGCACACACGCTTGGTGGTGAGCATCCATAGTAAAACCAGATGAAATAGACTTCGAGAAAAAACTGTGAGCAGTGGGGTCAGTCTCTGTGGGTCACCTCCAGCGACTGCTGCTCCTTGAGGAGCTTTCTCTACTGCAGTGCCCCGCTCGTTTCCACATGCACAAGGTGCCGGGTCACCGCCCTGTCACGGGGCTCTGCTGAGACCGCCTTTGTCACGTGTACATACTGGGGTGATGACAGGCCCTCAGGGATGTGGAGGTGAAGGGGCTCCACACACCAAGGCTGGGTGACGGTGGTCGCATCACTGTTGTCAACACAGCACTGAGCTGTGGGGCGGGGCTCCAGCGGGGACGGTGGGGATCTGGCAGTCCTCGTTTCTGGGGAGCGCCCTCCAAGGAACCTCCCTATGTGGGATTCAAGATTAGTGATGACTTGGTGGCCCTCCTGTGGCTGGGACTGCAGGTATCCGAGGTAGAGATGAGGACCAACCAGGGCATTTTATCTCCTCTTCCTACAGCAGGCAGCTCCCCTAAGCTCCAGCCACTTCTGAGGTGGAGATTCGCCCGCTTTCTTATGCCTTGATCCTGGGTTCCCTGCCTTACGATATGCAGCTGTGCATCCATTCCTTTTTGTGCCCTGTCCATGGAAAGGCGGTGTGTGTGTTTCTCTAGCTGGCCATCTTTTCCAAGCCACCTGTAGTCTTTTTTTTTAGGCTTACCAAATTCCATCAACTTCAGGCTCAGAAACACTGAATGCCCACCCTCCCTCATTCACACAACAGGAGAAGGTAAACGTGCACTGTGTGATAAACAGCCAGGGTGCAGGAGGGTAGATGGCGGCACAGCAAAGGTAATCGCTTTAGTTCGTTACCAAGTTGCTAACAAATGTTCGAGACCGGGGACTTTGAAGAAATGCAGGTTGTTCAGCTCATGGTTTGGAGTCCAGGTCCGACCTCTGTTCAGACCACAGCACAGCAGAGGGCAGGGTCTTCGGCAGAAGGGGCCTGTCTTCCTGTGGCACACAGGCCCGCCTGAACCACCTCTCTCCAGAGGCCCCATCTTTCAAAGCCATGAGCAGGTTAAGGTTCTCCCCTCTTAATCCCATCACGGTGGCTGAGCGGATGAACATTTGGCGGGCATGTTCGAGTAGTAGCACTGAGGCCTGAGATGTTTTTTCGCCAAGAGTTGAGTGTGGTCACTAGTGGGAATATTGAAAAGAGGAAAGGGAATCTTATTCCCCTTAAAGTAATTCAAAGATTTGATTTTCTTACTGCTTTTAGTAGTTCACTATATTTATTAGTGTTTTGGGATGTTGACTTTTTCTTATAATATATTAGAAGTTATCAGGAACGTGAGGTGATTACATACCAGGCAAATATTAATGTGATGAGGTGGGACCTAAAATATAGCTTTTTAAGCAAGACGATACTTCCTAAGGAAAATTGTTTTTTTCTTAAATCTTTGAATAGCAGAATGCTTAAGACTAGAAATGTAAAACAGGAAAGTAACTTCTGAAACAATGCCATGAAAAATGTAAAGGGGGGAAAAGTACATCATTTACCATTTCAGGATCCTACAACCTGGTTTACTGGGTGTTCATTATTGTAATTCTTTGTAAATTAAAAGGTTACATTTTTCTGAATTAAAAAAATAGTGAGGTAAAAAAGACTGCCACACTTTTAGATGAACTGTGTAATTGTAAGCTAGGGACAAACACCTCAGAGACAAATATTCCAATGACAATTATTCTTCCAAATGGGAGTTCTGGTCTACCACCATGATGCAAGCTCTTCTATTTAAGTCACCTGCTGTCTTTGTGAGCACCCTACAATATGAAGCTTCTGTCCACTTCCCTTGTGCGTCATTATTAGGTATTTAAACATTCAGGCTGATAGGTCTGAGTTTTTCATCTATCTGTCCACCCTTTTCTATTTTAAAGATTTTCATATTAGTTCAAGAATGACCTTGCATTTATGCCAACAAAATGTAATTCCATACTGACACCACCATACCATCTTCACTCTTTAGATTCACAGCTTCTTCCCACCTGTCTACCTCTTTTCTTCCCTTTCTCATTTCCTCTTTGCTTCACTTCAGAATTCAGAAAGTCTTTAAATTGGAAAGTCTAATTTATGTCTCTTAGTCACCCACATTTACTAGATACATTTTTAAATGAACAATTACATTGACTACTCTAGTTCTGTAAGATTTTTCTCAAAATAATAGCTATCAGATCTTCAGGCTCAGAAGGTGCTGTGCAAGGTAAGAAATTTGAGGACTTTCTATCACATGTTATTTGAAATATTGACTCTGAACTTACTGGAAGGTTGGTTCAAATCAGAAAAAAAAATGATAATTGTGGGACTGTTGTGTCTGACTACCCTAATTATAAATAAGTATGAATCAGTGCTAGTCATGTGAACTGTCTGTGTCTGACTACCCTAATTACAAATAATTATGAATCAGTGCTAGTCATGTGAATTGTCTTTTGACTTCATGCCTTCTTGCAGCTGATATGATGGACTCAATTATATTCTGCAAATATAGGTGGTTTGCTTTCTCAGGAAAATTCTCCACAGATTTGTTTCAATGAAAAGCTTCAACCAAGTTTTGGGGGTTTTATAACAGTATTTTCACTTACATGATTCAAAATGTTTACAGGGAGATGAGGTTGTTTAATCTGTACGATTCCACCTTGTAAAGTAACTTATAAATATCTCTAAAGATGGATTAGTTAGAAAAATTGCTTACAGTCTGCTTTAAGAAGCCACTGCACTGTGCTGTTTCACCTATACTTGGAAATCACTGGAGGCAAGCAGGACCAACTATGTTGGCAGCTCGCCAGACACCCAGAAGTGGATCAGTAATGAAGAGGTTTCTGATCCCAAACCGTGTTTCATGTTCATACTCTTACATACCAAATGTCACGATTAAGCAGATGTCGAGGACAGAAATAGAGGAAAACTCGATTCAACCTGAGACTTAGCTGAGAAAGTAACCACATCTTAGGTCTGCTCTTAGAATGAAAGACAGCATCTATTGTATTGCAATTTTGCTATTATTGTACAGTTGCCAGATTATTTTATTTTGGAAGATATATTTTATTTCGCAATTGGAAATGAGGCTTCATACAAAAACACTTCTGGAAAGAAAATAATGAATTCATTTATACGTGGAATTCAATGACTCACAGTGAGGGTCACCATCCGTGACCTGTCCTCGCATCCTTCTGGCACTCTCAAACATCTTCTGAGCTTCATGGTCATCTAGGACCGTGCCAATGCTTGACACAGAGAAAGTCTTAACAGGAGAACGACAACAACAAAGAGAAAAGAGAAAGAAAGCCAGCTTCCTGGTCTTGGATCTATTGTTACTGAACAGAAAATCTATGAAAAGCACAGAGTGAGATTTAACGGCCACTGCTGTTGCAACTTTGCTTAAGACTAACTTAACACCTGTTTTTCAATGCCCATATTTGAGAATTCACCCACAGTGACATAGGAAAAAACTATTCTAACCTCTGATTATGTGTTCCACATATACAGATAGAAGAGGCGAAAGTCAGTGGGAAAGTCATCCTCACTCATTTAAAATTGAACTCTTCTGTTTATTTGAAGAACTAGAGACCAGTTCTCATTGATACCCTCTTTCTCTTTAGAGAGATTTTTGCTGTAGGGTGCATGTGCTCGCCAAAGAGACAGAAAGCAAGAGGTGACGAGCCGGATGGCCACACCACAAGCCCTTTCCCCCCATTCTTCTCTCAAGACTCTGGGCATGCATACATATGCACCGGAACTGAGCTCTGGGCGGCTGGGTCTGGGACTCAAACTGTGGTCTACTACGTGGGAGTCTGGCAACATAACCATTACACCATTTGTTGGTCCCTCATTGGCACACTCTTAAAGGACAAATTTAGTATATCTGTGGCCCGTGTTGACATATGTTTCAACAGAAACCAAAATACATTTAAGATGTATTAAAACATTATGTTTTAAAAATCATTATGCTGAACTAACTTAGAATTACATATTATTCACAAATTTGGATGAAGAATATTTTCCAAAATAAACACAATGTATAAAGGAATACAACAAATATTTCAATTATATAAATATTTAAATTATTTATGTAAAAATTCATTAAAATCACAATTATAAGTAAAAGTTTCAGTAAAATAGTTGCGATAAAGGTTACAGACTCTAGAATGTACTTACACTATAAAAAGAACTTGTTAATTTTGAAAAATCTCCACGATATAAAAGGGTCATGAACAATCAAATCCCAAAGTAAGTAACAGACAAGATAAACACGTAGTGACACGTTCTCAGTGGAAGACTTTACGCTAATGCAGATCGGTCTGGTGCGGAATGCTGGTGCGGGCTCCATGCGAGAGGTGTGTCCTGTAGCTAATCCCCATCTCTGAGCAGCGACCCTCTCACAGTTTCGTGATGGGCTTCTAAAGCCGGGACACCGTCTCCCACGGCCTGTCCGAGAGCCAGCCCCACACGGTCACTGCCAGCCCACGGAGGGACAGTGTGACAGACGGTCGAGGGACGAGTGGGTAAGTGCAGGGCTCGCCGTTCGGCCACAGCGACACTGTGCACAGACGGCGCAGCCACGTGGGAGGGCATTGAGTGCTCCTGGGCGTGGAACGGACTGGAGCGGCACTGAGGTCAGAACTGTGCAGAGACGTGGACTTGCTTACCACACGGGGACACTGAGCATTCCAGGTGACTTCCTTTATTTCTATTTTTGAATTATTTCTTACTGCTCTTCTACCACTTGGTGATTTTGGAAGCCAAGAGTCAACACTCATGTGAGAGGAGGATGCCCTTAGTTCTGAGGAGTTAGGGAGCCTTCAGATCTCCCTGTCACATGCGAGGACTGTGAGGAGGTCTCCGGGGTCTCATTATTGTGTATCTGTGTCAGGAAGAGCATCTGTGGTCAGGGCTGGGACACTCTTGTCCTGGTTGGGAGAGTTGGGCCCATTGTTCGTGGTGGCTTTACCATCCCCCAGGGACCAACAGCACTGACCACTGGGTCTCCACTGACCACTGACCAGCCTCTGCACTGACAGGAAGTGACAAGAACAGCCCTCCGAGGAGCTTGTCCGTCAGTGACTGAAGGGCAGGGCCGGGTGGGCGTTCACCTCCCTCTCCACCAGGTGAACGGATGGTGATCATTGGCTTTTAATTTCCCCAGTGGCTTATCCTGCAGAAAAAGAAAACGATGGTGATATAACAAGGACACACCACAGGAACACAGCTGGGGAAAGCACTGATTATTCACAGAATGAGAAGCCAGGAAGCGGCCGAGGATGAAATGTGGGTCTGATCAAGAAGAGTCTGGCTGAGAACGCACTTACCTGGGCACAGTCCATCCCTCGTGGCGTGGCTGTGGTGGGCGAGGTAGGAGGGCCCTTCTGTGAGCCTCCCTTAGTCATGGGTTCACCTTCCACTGTTCTTTCTCCACAGTGCTCTGCCCCTTCCATACGCTCCCTTTCATACCAGAAAGGCAGAAGTGGAAACTCCGGATCCCTAATCAGAGCCGTCCTTGCTGTTCGCCTGTGCTCATAAATGCTGTAGGTTTTTTATTTTTATTTATTTTTTTGAAAGATTTTTGCTTCAGGGTGTGTGCACTCCCCAGAGAGACAGAAAGCAAGAAACCACCCCCTAGGGAGAATGGCCACGCAACTCCCCACTCTGCCCCTGGGATTCTGGGCACAAATGCGCAAGCGCCCAACATGAGTTTTGAGCTGCTGGATCTGGGACTCGTACTGCAGTGAACTACATGAATCCAGCCATGTAACCATTCCGCCATCCGTTGGTCCCAAGGGTTCTTAACTTTCCTCACTTCTGGGCTCCTTGAAGACAGGGACCATCTTTTGCACTTTGCGTTCTACCCTTTCGGAACTCGGACCTTGGCCAACCCAGGGCCTCCTGAGATACTTGTGCGGTGAGTGGGCGGGTCTCTAGTTTGGCTGACGGGAAAACAGCACAAAGTAATTCCACTGCTGTTGGTTAACTAGAACTTTCAGCTTCTTTTTTTGTTTTCATCTGTAAAATGGATAGGTTATTGAAAAAGTAGATTACATCATATTTCTTGATCACTAAATGCTCTGTTATTGTGTTCCCACTGCGCCCAGGTGAGTGTATGCACAGGTAACTTCATTTTTTTTTTCCTAATTGGGTATTACACCTCAACCCTTCTGTACTCAATTATTTCTGATTTTGAGTGTGTTCACTGCTGAGGGACTTGAATGGATGAAGAAGTTTCAGGAATTGGGTATTACACCTCAACTCTTCTGTACTCAATTATTTCTGATTTTGAGTGTGTTCACTGCTGAGGGACTTGAATGGATGAAGAAGTTTCAGGTCATGATATTCTGGGAAAGAGATATTCCTTGGCCAGTGTTCTCCGTTAGAAATCTTACGGAAGCCACAGAGGTCATTTTAAATTATTTTAGTAGCCATATTGAAAACATAAAAGCAACTAGTTTAAACCAATTTTAATTCCTCTTAAGCAACTTTTTTAGTTATTTCACTAAATATACCAAAAATACTATGATCTTAGCCTACAATCAATACTTTTAAAATCAAGATGCATTGCATATCCCTCTTCATAATAAATCTTGGATCTTTAATGTAATCTCTACTTACTGCACTCGGGCTTCAGGGCCTCAGCAGGCTCATGGGGCCCTGGCTGCCGTGCTGGGTGCCATGGATCTCTGTTATGTGAAGGGAAACTGCAGGAATGACCCCCAGTGTTCACGAATAGGATAAAATGTTATTTAACAAGGTTCATGTATATCTCTAACTTCAAGTTTAAGGCCTAACTTTCTCTTTTAGAAAGGAGAACATATACTCGAATATTCTTTGCTTTGGCTTCCTTATCCGTCTGTCCCTGTTACAGCTGTACATCCGTCACTACTCCCACCTCTCTCATGCTATAAGTTCCGTTATCAGCAGCATCCTGCTTAAGAAGAAAAGCGAACAGCACGTGGCTCAGACATCACTTCCCATTGATTTTTTTCTTTTATGGATTCTCATATTTCTTCTCAGAGCTCAGAGTTCTTGAGGTTTGTGCTTCAACATAGAATCACTATTTTCAAGTCCCCATCAACTAATAAATAAAAACCAAGCACTCAAATTTGACAGTGTAACAAATGTGCCAACATGGTGTCATTAGGTAAAAATCAACGTGGTTATCTCTCAATAGGCAAAATAGATGGCCTTGATTGGTGGTGGTCCAGGGGCGTTCCCGGTGAGACTGGATCTCTGGGTAGAGGGAGGGAACGGGGCTGCCCCCTGCCCTCCCCACTGCTCTGACTGTCCCATCACGGGGTCCGTTTCCGTAGGGGCTGGGCGTGTCACACTGTGCTTGAGAGGGAGGAACACAGTGCTGGGAACGGACGGCCACGTCGGGCCCCACCGCGACCTGCAGGCAAGTGCAGTGACCGGTAATCAGGCACAACCTGCTCCGTGGAGGACGGCGTGACGGGGACACTGTCCTGCTCGGGCTGTGCTCTTCAGAAGGTAAGTTTGAGCTCCCTGAGATTGACGTCCTCCCTGGCTCAGAACCCCGTCATAGCGTCTTAAGGAACCAGATTCTTTGCCGGCTTGCCCTCTCACACCCAGGTCTCCAGAGCCATGGAGTGGGGCAATTACTCCACGAACGCCGACTTCGTCCTCCTGGGCGTGTTCAGCGGTACGCGATTCCCCTGGCTCCTCTTCGCCCTCATCCTCCTGCTCTTCGTGGTCTCCATCGCCAGCAACGCCGTCATGATCCTCCTCATCCACGTGGACGCACGCCTGCACACGCCCATGTACTTCCTGCTCAGCCAGCTCTCCCTCATGGACATCCTGTACATCTCCACCATCGTGCCTAAGATGCTGGCCGACCAGGCCACGGGCCAGAGGGCCATTTCCTTTGCAGGATGCACTGCCCAGCACTTCCTCTACTTGACCTTAGCAGGGGCCGAATTCTTCCTCCTAGGCCTTATGTCCTACGACCGCTATGTCGCCATCTGCCACCCTCTGCGCTACCCGGTCCTCATGAGCCGCAAGGTCTGCTTGTTGATCGTGGCAGCAGCCTGGCTGGGAGGCTCTGCAGACGACTTTCTGCTCACCCCAGTCACCATGCAGTTCCCTTTCTGTGCCTCTCGGGAAATCAACCACTTCTTCTGTGAGGTCCCTGCCCTGCTGAAGCTCTCCTGTACAGACACCTCGACCTATGAGACAGCCATGTATGTCTGCTGCATTCTGATGCTCCTCATACCTTTCTCTGTCATTTCAGCCTCCTACACGAGGATTCTCATCGCAGTTTGCAAGATGAGTGAGGCAGGGGGGAGGCAAAAGGCCATGGCCACCTGCTCCTCACACATGGTGGTGGTCAGCCTCATCTACGGGGCTGCCCCCGACCAGGCCACGGGCCAGAGGGCCATTTCCTTTGCAGGATGCACTGCCCAGCACTTCCTCTACTTGACCTTAGCAGGGGCCGAATTCTTCCTCCTAGGCCTTATGTCCTACGACCGCTATGTCGCCATCTGCCACCCTCTGCGCTACCCGGTCCTCATGAGCCGCAAGGTCTGCTTGTTGATCGTGGCAGCAGCCTGGCTGGGAGGCTCTGCAGACGGCTTTCTGCTCACCCCAGTCACCATGCAGTTCCCTTTCTGTGCCTCTCGGGAAATCAACCACTTCTTCTGTGAGGTCCCTGCCCTGCTGAAGCTCTCCTGTACAGACACCTCGGCCTACGAGACAGCCATGTATGTCTGCTGCATCCTGATGCTCCTCATACCTTTCTCTGTCATCTCAGCCTCCTACACGAGGATTCTCACCACTGTTTACAGGATGAGTGAGGCAGAGGGGAGGAAAAAAGCTGTGGCCACCTGCTCCTCGCACATGGTGGTGGTCAGCCTCTTCTACGGGGCAGCCATGTACACGTACGTGCTGCCTCACTCCTACCACACCCCCGCGAAAGACAAAGCAGTGTCCGCCTTCTACACCATCCTCACCCCCATGCTCAACCCTCTCATCTACAGCCTCAGGAACAAGGACGTCACAGGGGCCTTGAAGAAGACCGTGGGGAGGCTTCTGTTCTCAGAGAAGGTAACTGCTTTCTGAAGAAGTCGCACTTACTGCTCAAGGTGTAAAACAGGATAGTTCAATAAGAACTTTATAATTCTTGAGTTTGAATATTCTGCCTGGAAACTTAACACATCACCTGTAAATCAGTGATGGGAGAGGAATTTTTGGGATTTGGAAAGATGACTGAAATTTTGAGGATCTGGTTGCTTTTTGAAAGTTATGAGATTTCTGAGCAGAGGCCAGCTCTCATGGAGCAGGAAGAAGGTGGTTTTAGTAGCTGACCATGTCCCGTTACCACGCCTGCAGGCAGCTGGAAGTCACAGGGCAGCCTGATCCAGTGTGCTCGGTGAGGACAATGGGAAGGCTGGGCTTCAGCCTCTTCTCTGGCTTCTCAGCCTCTCAGACGCTGTCCCAAATGGCCATTGTAAAGAATCAGTTCGTCTCCAGTATTTTCCACCAGTAGTTTTATAGTTTGTGGTCTTAGGATTAGATCTTTGATCTACTTTGAGTTGATTTTAGTTAAAGGTGACATAGAAGGGTTCAGATTCATCTCTCTGCAGGCGGATACCCAGTTACTTCAGCATCATTTGCTAAAGAGGTTTCCCCTTTCTCACTGGATGGACTGACACCCTTTGTCAAAGATGAGTTGGCTGTATGTTTTGGGGTTTATTTATGGAGTCTCTACTCTGTTCCACTGATCTTCATGTCTATTTTTGTGACAATACCATGCTGTTTTGATTATCACACCTTTGTAATATATTTTGGGGTCAGAAAGTGATATGCCACCTACTAAAATGCTGGGGAAACTCTAGGAGACATTGGGGTAGGCAAAGACTTCTTAAACAAGACCCCCAAAGCAGTAATCCCCCAAATAGACAGGTGGCATTACATCAGATTAAGTAGTTTCTGCACAGCAAAGGACACTGTAATTTGTGTGAATTGACAACCCTAGGAATGGGAGATCATTTTTGTTAACTATGCCTCAGATAAGAGACTGATAACCATAATACACAGGGAACTCAAGCAGCTTACTGGAAAGAAAATGATTAACCCAATTAACAGATGGGAAAATGATCTGAATAAACAACTCTCTAAGGAAGACATATGAACCACCAAAAAGCATATGAAAAAATGTTCAACATCCCTCATTGTACAGGAGATGCAGATCAAAACCGAAATAAGATACCACCTAACCCCAATCAGAATGGTGAAGATTAAAAAAACAAATAATGATAAGCGCTGGAGGGGATATGTTGAGAGGGGAACACTCCTACACTGTTGGTGGGAATGTAGATCGGTCCAGCCACTGTGGAGAACAATTGTGGCACATATACTCCATGGAATACTATTCAGACATAAAAAAAAAAAACAATAAGGGCAC
>NW_006203753.1:187021-191676 GCF_000334495.1 Tupaia belangeri chinensis
GGAGAGCCAGTTCCCCATAAGAAAAAACCCTCCCAAAAAAAAAAAAAAGGGGGGGGGGGAAAGAAAGTGGACAAATATGGAAGATGTGTTGCTGAGTGAAGCAAGTCAGGTTATGAAAGAGAGACATCGTACGTCTCCACTTAACATACACCGACTATCTGCACTCTATGGTAGAGACTGAAAGACTGGAGAACATAAAAGCATTCAAATTTTTAATGGACACTAGAGACAAAGGGGAAAGAGAGTGTGAGAGGGGAAGAGTGTAGGAAATTTGGGATAAAATGGAGAGGTAAGACACTTGTGGGACACAGATAAGGTTTATTATCTGTTGATGAGGATGTGTATGGTGGTCTGAACTGGGCTGGACTGAGGTGTACATCATGCTGGGTAAAGTCTCTTCACAATCTAAATGATGTATGGCGATTTAATGTATGAATAATAACAAAAATAAATAAATTTTAAAAAGAATCAGTTTGTCCAAGATTTTGATTGTATTTCAAATATTACTTCAATGTCTAGCTGATTTTTCTACAAGTGATTTTCTGGGTCTTCCACAGGCACTTTTCACATTTTTTTTTAAAGTTTACCCATACAGGGAGAAAAAGAGAGGGAGACAGTAACCCCGAAACGTCTGGTCATACTGCAGCCCCTGCGTCCCCTCCCCGCTCCCCATTAGCAAGGGCAGGGGCTTGTCCAGAGGTGCACTCACCACTCAGCTCTCGGCTCTTCCAGGGGTCTGAACCCAGAGCCTTCTCGGGGCTCTGGTATGACACATCTGTGTCCGACCACTTTCACCATCCTGGTGGGACCCACAGACAAAGTCAGTTTAATCAAGCCCTCATCATTTGTTGGGAAAATAATAATAACTAACTTATATTCTCAACTGGATCCTTTTTGTAGACTAAAAGGTACATGTCAAATTTTAGAGGAAACCATCTTCTTGATATCTCTCTTTAGCTTTTCCCCATGAGCTTTGCTAAAGTCGTCCCAGGGCAATGCAGTCAGACATGAATGGCCGTTGCATTGTCTTTCCCTTAGTGTCCTGACCTCCAGGGACAGTGGACAGCAGAGAGGCGAAAGTTCCAAAGTTGCTCCCAAGCCCCAAGCATGAACTCACCCGAGGTGGCCTACCCAGACCAGGCTCAATCTGGCTTATTGTAAATGCAATCACTTTGGTAATTTGTCTAAATTAACCAGCATTCTTCAATCACAATGGACCCATTTCTATTTATTTCTCTTTGTTTTGCTCTTCTCCACTTGGCTGAGCTCCTTCTAAGTCCTCAGGCTTTCCATTTTCCTTCCTTTATTTCTATATGTTATATTATCTGAAGATGAAATTATTTGCACTCCAAAGATCCATATGTTCTTATCTATGTGCTCATTTTTTGAATCTGCATTTTGGGAATTTAAATGTCCATAGACACGCTGGCTGGAAGCTGACGTGTTTCAGGAAATCCAATGCGTGTGCCCCAGCAAAGAAAAGGAGCGTTCGAAACCACACCGTTTTCTACTTGGCATTTTCAAAGAAGATATGTGGGTGGGGGACGGCATTTTCTTATCTCCAAATGTTCTATTTTGCTTCAATATCCCCCAAATTGGAGGCAGAAGTTGGATCAACCTTTAGACTTCACCATGTCCTGACGGCCTAGGATCTCGCAGACCTCATCCTTACCCTTCCGAACTGTACTCTCTTGACGTGAAGTGGATGACCTAGATCCTGATCCGACGTCTGGTTATTTTGCGACTTAGATATAGTGAGAATGCCTTGTAGCTGGATTCTGGGTAGGAAAGAAGAAGCGGCACCAGGAAAATGCCCTTCTTGTTGAAGAGAAGCTGCACCTTCTAGACCTTGTTAAGCTCCAGTTACTGCGTCAGGTTAAAGGGGCCAATTTGATGTATCCCTGTTTCTCAATGTGGTAAATTGGATATTCTACTCTAATTCTTACCTCAGAGAGATAGTCTTGAAGGAAGCCGACATAACCGATCCTAAAGTGACTACACTGTAAGTACTGTCGTTAACTCGTCACTACACAGACGGGCGTAAAACCCGCCTTCCGCACCCTCTCTTACTTAGGGGTTGTCTTGTGTCTTGATATTGTCTTCAAAGCATTCTTTTCCCTGCAGAGCAAAGGCTACAAGGTGATCAACGCCTGTCATACCAACATAAAACCTTTAATAAAACAGAGACATGTCAGGGAGTGGTGTTGAGTGGTGTTGGCGTGATTGGCCATTACTCCTGTTTTCGTGAAAGAACCGTCCTTGCCTCGGGCCGGGAGAGCTTGCCAGCCACCACAGGGCAGCTAACCCTATCTCTCTAACCACCGCAATGAGAGAAAACAGGCAAGAACACCTGACACGAGAAAAGACTGCAAACCCAGTCCAGTCATTTCTAAGAAAAAGCCCTTTCTCTTTCCCGTCTCCTTCCTCTACCCCTCTCCCTCTTTCCTATTCTCTCTCTCCTTTCCTTCTTGACTATCGGCCCTGCCTGCCACCTCCGAACCCCCTTTCTGTTATCTTTGCCCCCAGTGCCAGCACTTCTTCCTTCCTGCTCCGGCCACTCTGCTCCGGCGCCGGCTTCTGCCTTCATGGTGATGCCGACCTTCCTCAGTACCTGGATTTAGTAGCCCTAGGTCACCCAGGGACAGAGGCTACCCAGCGGTAGGAGTGTCAGGGTTTCTTTCCTGTTCCCCAGAGAGGAAGAGGAGGGTAGCACCCTGGGGGCACGGTCACGGCCACAGTCCCTCCTCTTTGACCTCTCTTTCCCCACAGGGTTTCGGGCAAGCATGCACACATGCTCAGTGTGTTTTTCAAGCCACCAGATCTGGGACTTGGACCACATAGCCATGTAGGACCCACCTGCCTCAACCATCAGGCCACAGAGCCAGCCCTCAAGTTCTTTGAAAACAGACTTATGACTAATGCAGAGAAAGCTGTCACGTATTTGTTACAGAAATGTCTGCGATGCGGTGCATCTGTCCTGGGCACAGTTACAGGTGCACTCAGTTCTGGCCAGAAGAGTGTAGAGTATCCTACACACCCTAGAGTCCTGGCAGCATGTGTCTTTTGAGAAAACACTTAGGTATATCTTTATTTTCAACGTTCACAATGGTTTTTAAATAACCAACATTTTCAGTAGGAAATAGGTTAAGATTTCCATCTACTCTTCAGCAACTTCCATGAGGCATATTAATTTTAGATTCAAGGTAGCTTATGCCCAAGTATTTTCTGCTTTCTAGGGAACTCAAAAGTGGGTGAGAATTAACCACTAATGTCCCTATCAACTCTTTAACACACTGTATACATTTTATGTTTCTATTGCAGATAAAAATATATATACTTTCCTAAAACTTTGAGATATTGGAACCTTTTTGTGTAAATAACCTTTTTGTGCTGGAAAATTCTATTGGTACTTATCAGAAAAGTACAAGCAGTGCTTAAGAGCTTTCCCACCAATAAACATGATTCTACACGTAAAAGAAGAAGAAATGTAAACACAAAGCTAAACTTTTTAGAAACATTTTTTAAACTTTCTTTTAAAAAAGAAATAATAAATTAATTACCCCCCCAATAAACCTTTAATTATAAATGCAGGTGAGCCTGTCTCTCACCCCCAGACCACTTTTAGTTCTAATTGCTCTGGAGAAATTCCATGATTAGACATCGGATTCTATGATGAAATACTGAGAACTGATTCCAACCTCTCACTTGGGACAGCAGAGCGTTCTTTGGCAAGAGGAGATGGGCTTCCTCTGACATGCACTGAACCAAGGGATGGTGGCTAATTGCCAGCCCAGGGATCCTCCTGGGGGAGTGGGAACCCAGCACTAATGAAAAGCCTCACCTCTGCGCCAGAGTATTTAAGGAGTCTGCGATTCCGCCTTGCCTTACTGAGGCTCGGACTCAGCTGCTCTGAGGTAGGGTTTACGTGTCCATGGAGAGAGAGAACATTACCCAGGTACCAGGACGTGGTCTTGGGGCGTGGCTGTGTAACCGTCAGGCCGTGCTGGGACCTTTCCTGCGAACAGTGGAAGCAGTGGTCTTTGCAAGATTGAGGGGGACAAACACGTCCTTTCACTCTTTGGTCACCGGGCTGTTGGAGAAAGGGTGAGAAGCTAAGAGAAACCTCTCACACACCAGAAGGGCGTGAATGGATTTACTGGGGGGACGAGGGGACGTGGAGCTGACAGCTGGAAGGAGGTTCCTCTGTGTCTGAGAACTCAGACGCGGCAGGACGGCCGCAGGGCGTTTGTTGTTAGTGGAGCAGCATGGAGTGCCCTCTGAATACTTTTAAGACAAGGGTTTCTCTCTTCACGTGCAGTTAGCTGTGGCTGATGGTTTCTACTTACTTGGGAGAGACTGAGATGTCAAACTGGATTTTCTCTTTTTGATTCCTTTCTAACCCCCTCTCGTTTTTCTTATTCCGTAGGACATGTGTCCTAAGATAAAACTCTTTTTTATATATAAACATGTCATCTTCTTTAAGGAAATCCCCGGGAAGCCTTCCTAGCGTGGTGTAAGAGCCGGTATGACAGAGGCTGAGCGGAGCGGGCGACGCCCATGCAGACCCTCAGACCGGGTGACTGCGGGCTCGTGACATGTAGGGTGTCCTCGCTGTGGGTCTGGTGGGACTGCTCCTTCTCTCTCACCCTCTTTCC
>NW_006203753.1:192173-195446 GCF_000334495.1 Tupaia belangeri chinensis
TTTCCCTTCTTTCCGGCATTAGCAGGGTGGGCTAGACAGCCCCTAGGCCAGACCCCTCGTCTCTGACACTGTGCACAGGGACCCCACTGCACTCTGTGATCACACCGGTGGTGCTCCTTCCAGAAGCTCAGAGCCTGGAACTGTGGTCATTTCCCCGTGTGCTGGAAGTCAGCTGTAATACTTTCTGGTCCCCTGATGGTGTCCTTGGGAATGTTTCTAGCTATGTCGGCATTTGTCATAAGAACCTGCAAGCCAATTCCCAGCATAGTAGGCCTTAATAAACATTACCTCCAGGTCCTCATGCTGCCGACTTTTAGGGGAAAGGTTACTCTAGCTTTTTATGCTCCATTTTCCATTTTGAAAATTTCCAAACTATCTCCGAGGATTAAGAGAAAGTACAGGTTTGGCGTCCGTTTCACTCATAAAGAGTCACAATTTGGATGAATGGAGCAGGTGAGGGCAAATCTAGGGAAACATGGGGTCATGAGAATGAAAAGAAAGCAGTTCCCATTATCGGATGCCGTTTCCTTAGAGAGAAAGCGAACTACCGTTAACACACACAGCAACGTCGAGCCGGGTCCCCACTGCAGAGCCGCGCACAGAGGGGCAGAGACGGGGCCGGGCAGGGCCGGGCTCGGGAGAGCACAGCCGGGGTGCCGCAGCCGCCCGGGTCGGCGATGTTAGCCTGCCCTCAGCCGTTCCCTCGTGAAACCTCCTTACTGGACAAGCTCGTGCTTAGGCCCGTTACCAGGCTTTTTGACTCTCAGCCTCCTCATCCTCGTCCCCCACCCCTCACTCCCCAAGTGGCTCTTGAGTGGAAGTTGGCCCACTCTTCCTTCACTCCAGGTGCCCTAACTCCTGCTTCCGCCTTTGCCGACGTAGCTTGCACCGGCTGTGACCCCTTCCTCCGTCCTTTAAGTCTCCGCTTGTACCAGGAGGCGTTTCCGTCCTGCCGTGGCACTGCCCTCTCAAACAGAACTGGCTCGTGTGCTCACCGCTGCCATGGCATGCTGTTCTCAACGCCTCCCGTGGAGTGCTCTTTGCATGTTCCACGCTTCAGGGTTAGCTGAGGCTGTGGCCTTAGAGCGGACTCTGAGTCAGAACCCTGGGGGGGTTCCTGGGCCCCGCAGAGCTGTGCGCCACGCTGTGCCTGTGTGAGGCCCCAAGTGCCCACGTGGCCAGCTCCCCTCTCTGGTGGGGCCTTCACATCTTCAGCTGCTTCTCTTTATAAAGTTCATCCGGAGCAGATGTGGCCGAGCGCGCTATTCCAGCCCCTTTTCCTGTTCAGGAACAAGCCGTGCGACACTCAGAGCTATGAGTACTTTGATCAGTGTGTGAACAAAGCCGAGCTTCACAGAGCTCCGTGTGCATGCCAGCTCCACCGAGCAAACCGTGGGAGCGCCTGCACCACGTGGTCTGTGCAGCATGACGCCCGGAGGCATCTGCAGCATCGCCTAGGTTTCCCTCCATAAATCGCCATTCTAGACTCATAGTAACTTGCTTTAACAAGTACTCTTGCGTAGGTCGCACTCCTCAAACCGACTGTGTGCAGTGCAGCCCGCGGCCAGGCCAGGCACTGCTGGTTCTGCCATAGAAGATGTTGCTTGTCAGAGAAAGGCGGAGAGGGAAGACGAGAAATCACCCCGAGGGGTGATGGCCACACCACAAGCCCTTCTCCTCCTGGGACTCTGGGCATCCACGCGCACACCTGGAATGATTTTCAAGCGGCCAGGTTTGAGACTTGATGTGTGGTCAGCCGTGTAGGAGTCCGGTGCCGTAGCTGTCACGCCACCCGCTGGCCCCAATTTTAGTTTCCTTAGCTCTACATTAGATCTCCAGACTCATTCATCCTACACATCTGCTTTGTTTCATTTTTTGTAATTGCCAGAGATGGATAGAGAAGGAGAGCGAGGGGAAGCGCCCCTCAGTGGGGTGTGCTCAGCCCGCCCCTCCTCCCCACCTTCTCCCTTCCATCAGAACTGGGGCACACAGGGCATGCCCTTCAAGCTTCCAGGACCAGGATCTTAACTGTGGCTGACCGTGTGGGACCCACTCCCTTGCCCACTAGGCCATGGGGCTGGCCCCTATGTGTCCCTTCATACCTTCTTATCACCGTGTTCCCGTCTTCTCCTGGCCCTCTCCTACCCACAATAGTCATTGTTTTGTTCTCTGTGTATATTTGATTTCTTTTTTAGGTTTCACCGTAAGTGAACCATGCAGTGTTTTCCTTTCTGCATTCTCCAGGCTCATCCATGCTGGGGCAAATGGCAGGGTCTTGCTCTCCCAAGGCTGGGTGACACCCCGAGTCCGTGTGTCATGTCTCTGTCTCCACTCATCTGTTGACGGAGACAGGTCGTCGACACAGCTTAGCTTTTGCAAATCACACAACAGGGGACATGGGAGTGCGAATGTCTTCACAAGGGGGTGATTT
Organism: Tupaia belangeri chinensis; assembly: GCF_000334495.1. NCBI lineage: Eukaryota > Metazoa > Chordata > Mammalia > Scandentia > Tupaiidae > Tupaia > Tupaia belangeri. The sequence goes on from NW_006203753.1 coordinate 194,605, forward strand.
ATTTTAGGGGAGGTATACACCCAGAAGGGTCCTCTGTGGTTCTATTTTTTTCTTTCGAAGCCTCCATGCAGTTTTCCACAATGCTGTACCAGCCTCATCCACACCAGCATCCCTGTTCTACCCCTACACCGCCCATTTTCTCTCTCGAGATTTTGGTAACAGCCATCCAACCACAAGGTCAGTGTGCCCTGACTCTCACTGGAGTTGGCAGCATGGCTTCATTGATCCTTGATGTTCCAAATTTCAGGCTGTTTGGTAATCACAGTTAAAGGCATAAAGATTGATTGACTCCATGATTATTTTCTAGCATCGTGAAAGTCACAAGTGGGTGTGCACAATCGTAATGCTGCCCTCAGTAATGGCGGAGGGCACTTAGACTAAGTCTGTGGGAAGGGGTCACAAGGCAACAGGGGGAGAAAGGCATGCTGTGGACCTCGGAAACTTCCAGTCTGACGTGACTGGGTCATAAGACATTACAGACTCCGAATGTCTTCAATGTAAAGTGGATTCTGAAAGGTGTGAGAGTGAGCATGCTCACTTTCCAATTCGGCTTACAGACCTGGGGTGTCTTGTTGCAGACCACAGAACAGAGTCATTTAGAGATTAATTTATCCACTTGCCACTTTGCAGGCATTAACAATGAAGCCAGGATTCAAAGCAATAACACAGTCCATGTTCCTCCCTTTAGCTCTCACTGCCTCTGGCATGCTGGGCAGGTGGGCCCCACACGGTGGGCCCCTCCTGGGTGTCAGGCTGCTTATTAACCTGCCAACTTTCTACCTTGACAGCCAGGGACTGTCACGTGACTCGGATATGGCAGGCACCCTCCAGACTCTTACCCA
>NW_006203753.1:195957-226599 GCF_000334495.1 Tupaia belangeri chinensis
TGGACAGCCAGGGCCGGTCACGTGACTCGGATATGCCAGCCACTCTGCAGAACACCACCAACTTCATCCTCCTGGGCCTCATCACACACCCCAGGCTCCCAGGGCTGGTCTTCGCTGTGGTCTTCTCTATCTTCGTGGTGGCTGTGGTGGCCAACGTGGTCATGATCCTCCTCATCCACGTGGACGCACGCCTGCACTCGCCCATGTACTTCCTGCTCAGCCAGCTCTCCCTCATGGACACCGTCTACATCTGCATCACCGTCCCCAAGATGCTCCAGGACCTGCTGTCCAGGGAGAAGACCATCTCCTTCCTGGGCTGCGCGCTGCAGATCTTCCTGTACCTGACCCTGATTGGAGGGGAGTTCTTCCTGCTGGGCCTCATGGCCTACGACCGCTACGTGGCCGTGTGCAACCCGCTGCGGTACCCGGCGCTCATGAGCCACAGGGTTTGCCTGTTCATGGTGCTGGGCTCCTGGGTCGGGGGCTCCTTGGACGGATTCATGCTGACCCCTGTCACCATGAGCTTCCCCTACTGCGGGTCCCGAGAGATCAATCACTTCTTCTGTGAGATCCCGGCCGTGCTGAAGCTGGCGTGCGTGGACACGTCGCTGTACGAGACCCTGATGTACGCCTGCTGCGTGCTCATGCTGCTCCTCCCCATAGCCGTCATCTCCGCCTCCTACGCGCGCATCCTCCTCACCGTCCACCGCATGAACTCCGCCCAGGCCCGCCGCAAAGCCTTCGCCACCTGCTCCTCCCACATCATGGTGGTCAGCCTCTTCTACGGTGCCGCCTTCTACACCAACGTGCTGCCCCACTCCTACCACACGCCCGAGAAAGACAAGGTGGTGTCCGCCTTCTACACCATCCTCACCCCCATGCTCAACCCTCTCATCTACAGCCTCAGGAACAAGGACGTGGCTGCAGCTCTGAGGAGGGCGCTGGGCAGGTGTCCCTCCTCCAAGAGAGTCAGAGCCGTTGCTGTGTCCGGGAAATACTAGGGACCTGGGACGTGTCCTGGAAATACGAGGGACCTGGGGGCGTGTCCGGGAAATGCTGGGGACCTGCGGCGTGTGCTGGAAATCGAAGGGGAGTGAGCAGACAGCCCTGGTACCACAGCCAGCGATATATGGTCTTCCCTGGTAATACTGCCTTGGTGCTGAAAAATGTTCAGTGTCATTTCAACAGTCCAGAGTTATCAGCAAGCTTATCCTGTTCAAGCATCAGCCCGTAACTGCCCCGGAAGTGGCATCTTGTCAACCTGCTGGTCTGGATTCACCGGCATTCTCCAGAGCATCCGCAGCCCAGCAGCTCTGCACGTGGTCCCAGGCAGGTCACACACGTCTTCCACACACCCCGAGAAGATGCCCTCCCGTCTTGTGCCCCAGCGCTGTCCGTGTCTGCACAGCTGGCCAGCTTCTGAGTGGGAATTGTGAGGCGCATTGGCCATGTATGTCCTCGGTAATTGGGCTGATTTAATGTGATCGAACATCTCTATCGCTGACACTGGAGCCACATTCACGTGTGACACCCTCGTGGGGATACTGCGTTGGCATGTGGCTCTACGCTCTCAGCCACATCTTATGAAAGTCTCCTCCTCTTACCTCTGAAATTACAGGTGTTTCCCGTGCCTTTATTCACACGCCTGGAAATTAACAAGCATGTATTGGTTAGCTGATCAATTGAAAATTGACTCTGCCATTAAGACTGTGACACTGGACCAGCCACACTGACAGGAGTCGGGTGGCTCAGAGCAATGCGGGGACCATGTGGAAGGTCCAGGGTCACCCCTAGGGGTTACCCCAGCACACCAGTAACCAGCAAGCCTGGCTGGCTGCAGGGCCGGGGGGATTGCAGGGAAGGCCCTATTGGAGGTGCCCTTCCCATGAAGCAAATACACAAGTAAACATTTTTTAAAAGATCATAGCATTGCTATAAACCTAAAAATGCTCCTGTGTAGGCTTTAGGGAAGTGGTAGATAAATGCAGAATGAGTAAAGCGAGACATTTCATTTACTAATTTAGCTCCCCTGGGTTAAGTTGCTCACCTTCCTCACACTCAGGTTCACCACCGATGTGTCATAAAGGATTTTTTAAATTTTGGTATTGTTTCGATCTGTGTCGAGTTCTGATAAAATATTAACTCTGTAAATACCACACTGAGCCTTCCACCTCCTCTTATTTCTCTATAAATTCCTCCTGGTGTAGGGTCTAAAATATAAGAAATAAAAATAGTAGTATGGATTGGTGTTTTCACTGAAGGGTTTAGAGAACGTGTGACAATTTCTGAACAGTTACGTGGCAAAGACTGAGAGGTGGTCCGTCTAGTGTCAGTGAAGACAGAGGGAAATGCCTCTTCTCGGTGCTGACGTAGGGGACATGCCTTCAGATGGCATAATGCTTATGTCACTGGACTTCCACAGGGCCAACTGTGGTCAGAGCCCAGGATCTGGCAGCTTCAAACTCATGTGGGACACATGTGTGTGTGCCCAAAATCCTGAGAAGAGAATGGAGGAGAAGGGAGGAGAAAGGATTGTGGTGTGGCCATCTCTCTTGGGGGGTGATTTCCCACTTTCTGTCTCTCTCTGTCTTGCCGGTGAGCACATGTGCCCTATAGAGGATTTCTCATTGGAAAAGTGCTTGCACATCAATGTTTATTGCGGCACTTTTCACGATTGCTAAGACATGGAACCAACCCAAATGCCCCCGTACGGATGAACAGATTGAAAAACTGCGGCACATATACTCTATGGAATACTATTCAGCCATTAAGAACAACAAAACCCTGGCTTTTGACAGAAAGTGGAAGAATATGGAAGATTTACTGCTGAGTGAAGCAAGAGTGGGGCCTGGGGAAGAACATTTGGAGGAGGGATACGAAGACAGCATTGGTGAGACAGGGAGGTAGTGTTGTTATATTTTGATCAACTCGACTGGGGAGAAATGTTCATATATTGAAATGATCACCTTGTAAGCTAAATAATGTGACTGAATGTATTTAAAAATGTAAATTTAATAATAATAAAAAAAATTTTTAAAGATCTCCCTTAAAGAAGAGACAGAGAAGGAGAGAGATGCGGTTGTTACTGGCCGGGCTGTGCTGGGCGAGCAGGTCTGCAATATTGCTGAGGGTCTAATTAATGAGTGCAGGGCTGACTACAGAGACACACTCCCTTAGCAATGCTCGACCCGTCCTGCTCCTCTGAGGTGAGCACTGTCCCATAGTAAGTGCCACGGCAATGCAATCTAAAACTTACATCCCAGAATATGTGCAGTGTGCTCCCACGGAACTGCTCCCACCCTAAAAAGGAGTGATCCCAACCTTTTTCCAGTTAGCTCACCAAATTTTTATAGGATAATTTGTGACCACCAAGTTTTCTTCTTTATTAAAATAATACATTAACTTATAAATAGAAAATATAAATGATAACAAATTAAATTCATTTTTAAAGATAATTATTTATTTTAGTTTTATTTATTCATTCCCTTATTTTTTAATTTGACCAGAGAGAGACACAGAGAGAAAAAGAGAGTGGGAGAGAGAAAGTGAAAAAGCAAGCCACCAGGTCCAGGACTCAAACCGTGGTCAGCCATGTAGGAGTGTCCAGCACCTTAACCACCATGCCACCTGCTGGTCCCTAAATTTAGTTTCAATATAATCAACAGTATCTTCACATAACATGTGCTGTTCTATGTGATGGAGAAAAAAATAAAATAAAAACTGTACCCACTTTCCAAATTACACTATCTGGTTTTGATTCTGATCCTCACAAAATCTCATGAAGTATTTAGAGGAAGAATTAGCCTTCTGGGAGACAGAGAGGCTGCTGTCTAGAGCAAATTATTACTTCACTCAAGCAGGAGGCAGATGGGCCTCGGAACTGTCTTCTGATTCTGGCTGGCATTCTGGTGCCAGAAGATGGGGCTAATGACAGACATTCCCAGAGAGGAGCCCCTGGCACACATGCGGCTGCCAGCTTGTTAAGGTTAATGACTTGGGGACAAAATCCCTCCAGAATAATGTGCTCATAAAACCCAGTCCATTCCTTGTTGGCTGCCAGCGAGGCTGGTATCCGAGGGCTGGTGACCCACTTGGAGAGGGAAGGCCCCTGGTGTCTTCTTCAGGTAAGGAGCGTGGACGTAAAACAAACTGACCTTCAGCTTCTCCACATGTGTTTTATTGATACAATACAAAAATATAATAGTGGAAACATAAAGTCTGCTCTATAAATGCTTTAATAAACTGTCCAAAAAATTTCAGACAAGAGAGTATAAACCAAGAAATGGAAAATACCTAGACAATTACTTACCGGGAAGAAGAGAATGCAGACCCCTATCGACAAGAGAGGGACAGTACCAGCCTGCCCTGCCGGACACTGACCAAAGGAAGAGAAATCTGCTAAGAGGCTCGACATCTACTTAAAGAAAAAAAAACTTAAACATCAGCTCTTGACTCGAAAAGAAGTTATATACAGGACAATAGTAATAGCTAATTTCAGGCACTGATGGGTTATTTAACTAAAACAATAGGCTGAAAGATATTACGGAGAAAAATAGAGAGGCAGGACATTTATGGGACAGAGAAATGTATTACTGTCTGTCGATGATAACGTGTCCAGTATCCTTAACTGCACTGGTGGGAAATGTGCTCATGTCGGGAGAATTCATCTTACAAGCTAAGTGATGTATAATGATGAATATATAAAAGAATTTTTTAATTAAAAAAATAACAGGTTGATTTATACATAAATAATAAGCTAAAACCAGATGCGTATCTTTTTTTCCACTTAAGTTGTGTTGAGGGTAGATTTTCTCAAATCTCAGTGACAACCTGGTCATACTTCACATTTACCAAAAATTCTAGTATTGTACTTTCTTCAACACCCAGAGACCCAAAGGTTAAGAAAATACTTATGGGTTTGTTCTGGGCATATTTCTTTGGTTTGTACAACCAGCAAGGGATGTAAAGGTGATCAATAAATACCTGTGGAGTCAGTTACAATTATTCTACATTACTTTATTTATCTTTTGCTACCCCTTTAAAGGGATAAAACTTATGGCAATCTGATCGTATTAGATTTTACTCATGACCTATGCAAAAACAGGGATCTTCATGATCCCAAAAATGTGTTCTCCAAAGTTATCAGTGCAATAAATGAGTAGAAATAATTCATTTTATCAGGTTTAGTGCTGTAAAATACAAATTTTCATTTTTTTCCTTTTTATTTTTCTTTTCCCTGATCCTAGGAAGAGTTGCAGTGGAAACCAGATGACCACCAAAAGTCCACAGAGAATTGCAGGAAGCAAAAGAAGTTCACTAAAATTCTGAGTTCGCTGGTTTTTAAGTGACTTCTATTAAGCATTTTGAACTTAAGAGTCTGTTAAAAAGAAAATCATCTGTTTTTGCAAGATTATTTACAGATATTCTTCCTCCTTTGGAGTGAGCAAACAGTAGGTAAGTCCCCTAGGGAGGCATTTGCTCAAGTGTGGAAAGAAAGCTACCTTCCTCCATTGAGACAGAAAATTCAGATGTGAGAGCAAGCCTGAGGGCTACACGTGTTCATCACATCATCTAAGTCATTCTTTCCTAAATTTCCAGCTCGTTTAACAGCAATGAGCCGTGCTATTAATAAGGTATTCTATACCCTTGGAAAGGCAGAATCAGGAAATGTGTTTGAGCGTAGCTAAGATTGTCTTCTGGCTTCGGCTCCTCAACAGCTGTTGAAGGTTCAGTAGAGATGGCTGCTTCTCTGCCTCCCCAGATAAACTGTGCACAAGTGTCTCCAAAAGGAGAGAGGGCAACAAGATTTTGACCCAAGACAGGGCTCTTTGCAAATAATGGTTCCTTCTAATCAGAAATCTTGCAAAAAAAATTTACGTTTTAGCATTTTAGTAACAAAATTACAATACCCTGTGAGCATATTAAGAGGCTTCAGCCTCTTTCTTAGAAGCAAAGTGTACACACAGTATTTTAAGACTTGTGATACTGACTTTGGCTCTCAAGGAAAAAATACTACCTCTTCCATCCTGGCGGGCAGAGGGAGAGCCCTCCTTTAGTCTCAGTGTTGATACAAGCGATCTGTCAGCAGAGGTTCAGTGGAGTAAGACCGGCTGAGCCCCGTGTGCACACCACGGCCTCTGCACACTGCATGTTGGCCCCCAAAGCAGAAGAGAGCAAGAGCTGCGCCCGGCCTGCTCAGACAGGGCGCCGCTCAGCCTGGGGGCCCGCCCTGAGGCCAGACCACAGCTCACCGGCAGAGAGGAGAATGTCCCACATGTTTCCTTTAATAACTGAGAACTGGGCAGCTTAGGCGTGCTCAGCCACATCCCAAATGCCGGCACCTGTGGAGAGGCTGAGCCCAGGCAGCCGCCAGGGCAAGGCGAAGGCGGGCCCAGTAGCAATGCCTAGTCCGCGCGGCCTTCCTGCCAAGGCCGATCAAACAGTTCCCTCTCCCCGGGAAAGAGAGTCGATTGGGCAATGATGTTGAAAGCAATTATGGTCATTTAACTTGTGGTTTTAATTTTAGAAATCACTGACAAGATTGTTCTAGTAACGTTTCAATTTATTCCACAGGATTTAAATTGGTCTCATATTTCTGTGCAATTTTTTAAAAAGTCTCTGTTTTTTATTTTTACTCACACAGTTGTAAGTAACGTTCTTGTCCCCATGAGGTTATTTGCTCCTGAGTACGGTTTTAATTTAAATGTGTGGCTTACATATATCGTGCACTCTTTGTGGGGTGGGTTCACTGTCAACATTTCACATTGCACCATGCTGTATCACTTCACATTTGGCTCTCATTCACTAATGCTGTTTCCCCCTTTGGGGGCGTGCACTCTGACTTGTCGGCAGGTTTACTCCGCCGTGGCATGCCGTTCCATGGCCTGCTCCACTGGCACATGCGTGGCTGTGTCTGCCAAGCACTTGCTTCCACACCCCTGCTCACTCCCCCATGCAGCTTCTAGGGTCTCCATACCAGGCATGGCCTTTTCTCTTTTCTGTGTTTCACACTGAAATAACTAATCTGTCTGGCAGGGGCTGGAGATGAAAACCCCTCCCTTTCTGTCCATTCCTGTGCGTCGGCTCCGTAACTCCCCAGGGCTGAGTTTAGCTCTGGCTGCAGTGCCGGTAAACGTGGCCACATGTCACACTTGCTGAGCTCATTTTCTGTGTATCTCTTGTAACAACTCCAGGCTGCCGACGTCAATTTTTAACCTCCCACTCCCGACTGCAATAGGATGGGGAACAGCAGGGGTATCAGCAGGTGACAGGCAGAGCTGCTTTTAGGAATCCCGCTGTGAGCTGAGGGTCAGTTAGAGATGAAGAGACTGAAGGAAGGTCTGCGAGGAGGGCACAGAGCCGGGCAGCAGGTGGTGGACTGGCTATAAGGGAGAACCTCACAGTCGTGAGGCCCTGGCGCAGGTCCTAACTCTTCTCCTCACTCACCAGGAGCGATCGCCAGTCCGTGGCCAGTCGTCCTCGGCTCCAGCGCGCTTTCGTAGACCTCCTACAGGTTAGGCGACTTTCTGGATGTGGGAAATGCAGAATGAACAGCACAGGCGTGGCTAGAGCCACTCCCCGTAAAGCAAACACCCCCTTTCTTACACAACTGCCAGGGCCTGTTGCAGTGTACAGACAGACGGTAAAAAGGGCTGTTCCCCGCCAGGAGAAGTGGAGCCCCGAGTGCTGCTCTACGCTGTGTGTGTTGGCCTGCTTGTTCTCCCCAGTGTCTACCCCGAAGGCTACACAGTGACCAGAACCCGTGGAGCTGTCCACACGGAGTCCATCCTGCTCTCCTTCCTGGCCTTGCTGTCCCGCCCCGGCCCGGAGCTGTTACAGACAACACCAATGAAGAACGGAACTTCACCTTCCGACTTTATCCTGCTGGGGCTTCTGGTGGACAGTCGAGTGACAGGGATTGTATTTACCGTTATCTTTGCCATTTTTGTGGTGGCTGTCACTGCAAATCTGGTCATGATATTCTTGATTCAAGTGGACTCCCGCCTCCACACCCCCATGTACTTCCTGCTCAGCCAGCTCTCCATCATGGACACCCTGTTCATCTGTACCACTGTCCCAAAGCTCCTGGTGGACATGGTTTCTAAAGAGAAAACCATCTCCTTTGTGGCCTGTGGTATCCAGATCTTCCTGTACCTGACCATGATTGGCTCCGAGTTCTTCCTCCTGGGACTCATGGCCTACGACCGCTACGTGGCCGTCTGCAACCCGCTCAGGTACCCGGTCCTGATGAACCGCAGGGTGTGTCTCCTGCTGGCTGCGGGTGCCTGGTTTGGTGGCTCCCTCGATGGCTTCCTGCTCACGCCCATCACCATGAATGTCCCCTACTGTGGATCCCGTAGCATCAACCACTTTTTCTGTGAGATCCCTGCGGTTCTCAAGCTGGCCTGTGCGGACACGTCCTTGTACGAGACCCTGATGTACATCTGCTGCGTGCTCATGCTGCTCATCCCCATCTCCATCATCTCCACCTCCTACTCCCTCATCCTGCTCACCGTCCACCGCATGCGCTCTGCGGAAGGCCGCAAGAAGGCCTTCACCACGTGCTCGTCCCACTTGACTGTCGTCAGCATTTTCTACGGAGCTGCCTTCTACACGTACGTGCTGCCCCGGTCATTCCACACCCCCGAGCAGGACAAGGTGGTGTCCGCCTTCTACACCATCGTCACCCCCATGCTCAACCCTCTCATCTACAGCCTCAGGAACAAGGACGTCACGGGGGCATTTAAAAAGATATTTGTACGTTGCTCCGCTGCTCAGAAGGTAGCAACAGCCGGTGCCTAGGGATGTGGCAACGTGAGCACAGGTCTTCCTAAGCCTTCCTCCACGGGTTGCATTTCGTCAGAGACTAACCCCAACCCAGTGAGAGGTCAGGGGTTCTTGTCCTGTCAGGGTTCTTGCTCCTAAGAGGAGAAAGGGAAGATGGGGAAGATGTTTCACTGTGTACATGGAGGACTTTTGGAGAGGTATCAAAAATAATTTATTAGCAAATTAAAGAACTCATGTGGTCTTGGTTCTTGTCTCGAATAAGAAGCAATTAACAGAGTTCGCAGCAGTTGGGTCTCCATAACTTACTCATGGTTAAGTAGAATAAGCCCACAGCTACCAACATTTTAGTGGTAAAATCCTGTGATTATTTTTATAGTCAATACAAAAGTCAAAGAAATTACATGATTTAGTTATTTTTTTCATTATGGGAGTCACACCAAGGGGCTGTGAACTCTGATCGTCCCTGAACCTGCTGCGTTGAGAGCAGCTGGCAAACCCTGTGCCGAGTGAATGTGCAGATGTCCGTCACTCACACGCACCCAAGCGGGATGGGCTAATAATATTTTTTTTTTAAGAGAAGTTTTTACTGTAGGGCGTGTGTGCCCACTGGAAAGACAGAAAGGAAGAAATCACCCCAAGGGGGGATGGCCACACCACTATCCCTTCTCCTCCAGTCTGCTCTTGGGATTTTGGGCACACACACGTGCCTTGCACGAGTTTTAAGCGGCCAGGTCCAGGACTCAAGCCACAGTCAACTACGTGGGAGTCCAGCGACGTAGTCATTCATGTCTGCTGGCCCCAGAGATGGGCTCACACTCCCGCATACACTGTCCCCTGTGCAACCGTAATAGCCGTGCCCTGGGCTTGGCCATGCCACTGTCAGGGACTCCCAAGTCTCCAGCCGGGTGGTTCAACACAGGCACCTGGAGCACTTAGGGTCTGGCTCTGTGTGAGATGGGAAGCCCTGGAAGAGTGTCACACAGCAGTATGTCATGGCGACTCATGTTTCCGAAAGGGCCTCTCGTCTGTGGTGCCGGGGAAGAAACAGAGAACAGCCCTGGACAGGGAGACGACTCAGGAGGCTTCAAAGACAGGACACAATGAGAGGGGTAAGGAGAGATGCAAGTGTGGGGGTGATCTCTGACCCCTACACATCCCCACTGGCTAGCCATGTGCCCCATAGCAAAAACCAAACATACACACACACATACATGCGTATATATAAATATATGTATGTATATGCACTGAACATGTATGTATATATATATGTATATATATATGTATGTATATGCACTGAACATCGCCAAGTGATTGCTTTAGGCATCCAGCAGGTATACTACGGCCACCCGGAAACCACCCTTCTGTCACTGGCCAACTACATGACATACTAAAGCAACTCGTACATTCGCAGATTCTTTATGGCTTTCTTTAGTCTTTCCTTTCCTTTCCTTTTTTTTTTTCCTTGACAGTGTCTTGCTTTGTGGTCCAGGCCAACCTTGAGCTCATAATCCTCCAGACTCACCTCCTAGCTCTCTGGGATTACAGGTGCAGCACCACACCAGACTTTAGGTGGGACCAGAATCAAACCCAGGCCTCCCAGGGGGTCCCAGCTCAGAGGTGGAATCTTCACAGAGAGCAGCACAGGAGGCCTGCTGTTTCCTTTAAGAGCAACATCATTAGTTGGAAAAAAAAAGTTTAAAAACACAGGAATGACGATGGAAGAGTATTAAGGTACACCAAAGGACAGAAAATGACTTCCTTTTTCTATCAAGGATTTCCAGCAGATATTTGGTTATAATCCCTACTGACCAAGGCAGTGCTATCTGCCTTTCACAGCAAACAGCCCTGCTCCAGCCTGGGGAGTCGCTTCAACCCTCCGTGCCCTGCCTGGCATTTTCATTTGCATGAACATTCATGTGCCAATATAAGCAGAGCCCTGTCCTGGCTCACGCTCTTGGTAAGAGTTGGTCATTACCGTGTCTGTGTCCACAGTGTCTCACCTCTCTATTTTTTCCCCAGATTTCCTTTGCTACGCTCCTTGTTGATAATATTTCTATGGCAAGAAATTTTGTAGATATTTATTATGAGATAATGACTTTCTTCCCCTCCCACATTCTTCTTCCACTTTGTCTCTAGTGTCCTCCAGACTTGTTGATGAGGATTTGTATAGTATTCTCAACTGGACTGGTCTGAGGTGTATACCATGCTGGGTTAAGTCTCTCTATAATCTAAATGATGTATAGCAATTCACTGTCTAAATAATAATGATAATAAAGAAAAGAGTCATTATCATAAACCCTGTCATTGTTATTATTGTCACCTGTGCCCTACATTCTGGGTACGTTCTGGATCGAGGGCTCAGGCTGAATCAGAACGCCCGAGTGTGCGCCCCATGGACTCCGACAGTGCACCGTCCCGGGGCCTGTGCTCTGCATCATGGCAGGCACCTCACTGGGCAGACGGGAGGGTCCTAGGAGAGTCCTGAGTGCGGGCTGTCACTCACTCACCAGTTAGGTTGCTGCTCTTCTCCACCGCACATGGCTCTTCATGTGCTCCGTCTCACTGTCAGTCCGTAATTGCTCAAACCAATCAGAAAGATACAATAAATCACATGAGCTCCCTCATTGTATGATTATTGGATTTACTTCTGAATAACAGTTCGCTAATAATGTTTTTCTTATTTGTCTCCAGATACACTTCTGTAATTATCAGCTTAACAGAAATGTATAGCTTTAAATGTCTTTCTTAGCCAATTTTATTTTATACAAAAAGGGGGAAAGTTACCCAAAGTGTTGCAACACAGGAGAGAAATTCTTTGCCTAGGTGCACTTATTTGCAGCTATTTTATATTATTAGAAAGTGAACTGACTCATCACTTGATGACAGAGGCAACCGCAGAGCATTTTAAAAAATAATCCCATTGCGCCAAGATAAAAGGTACTGCTGAATGGTCATCACTAAGAGCCGGCCGCGAGCTCATTCATGAATGACCCCCACTCTGGTTCCTCTCAGTCATCAAATGTACCTCACTGCACAAAAGTAAATAGTGTTTTAAATTCATTCTGCTTTTTAAAAAACGTTCATTTGTTTATGTATTTATTTCTATGAGATATGTGCACACACAGAGGCAGGCCTCCCGAGGAACTACCACGCTGCAATCCCCCCCAGTCCCAGTGGCTCAGACCTCAGCACACAGGAGCCCACCAGGCTCAAGGAGGTCCTGGGATGCCTGCCCAGGACCTGTCCCAAGTGGCCCAGCTGCAATGCCCTTGCACTATCACCTGGCTCGTCTAAATTTCTTTACATTTTATTTTGAACTACTTTCCATACAACTACTTTGTTTTAAAAATATATTTATTGTAATGTATGATTTACATATAATTATTATACACCTTTGTAAGGTCCAAGTATAGTTTTTGAAAATATGCATATGGCGTGTAATAAACAAATTGAAGATATAAACATATTTACCACCTCTGAAATTTAACATCGTGTTATGTTGTAAATGTTCACAATTCACTCTATTGGTTATTTTGGAAGTATATATTGAATTGTCAGTGATGTCCTTTACTGTGAAACACAGCTCTAAAAAAAAAAAAAAAGTGGTTAAAAATCAGAAAACAAAGTCCCATAAATTAATAAGGATGGATTTTTGAAAAAGATCCTCTTAACATAGCCAGTGAAAGAAGAATTTGTGATTTCCATGTGAAGGACTGCAGGAGATAAGAGATTATATTATAATCTGAGAAGACCTGTGGTGCCAGTCATTGTTCCAGTAGAGAGAGGCAAAATGGTACGTAACAGTAGCTCTTTACGAAGAGAGTAAAAGAAAACTCTGACTGACTCACTAAGACCATAGTACTGTACTGTGCATAAAGATAGAAGTCATCACAAAGCAAAAACAAAACAAAATTAGAAAGAGATGTTTAAGAGCGAAGACCTGGTAAAATCAGTGATTTGGTGATTTATAAGCTTTATAAAGTTCTTGATTTTATCCTCCTTTAACTTCTTTTCCAGACAGACTCAGCTACTGTTATATCTATGTGGTGTTCTTTGTATTTCCTGTATTTGGATATCAATATGCCTCTGTAAATTTGAGATTTCTTTTTTGCTTTGTTTTTTGTTTGTTTGTTTTTTTGAGAGATCATTTTGCTACAGGGCATGTGCACTCCCCGGAGAGACAAGAGAAAGAAACTGAGAAATCATGCCCCCAGGGGAATGGGCATGCGGCAATCCCTTCTCCATTCTCCTCTTAGAATTTTGGACATACACACAAGTACCCAGCATGAGTTTCAAGCCACTGGGTCCTGGAACTGCGGTCCATCATATGAGAGTCCAATAACTTAACCACCACACCACCTGCTGGCCTCAAAAGATTTATCTATGCATTTACCTTTCTCTTTGCCTTCTGGAAGAACTACTATGCAGATATTCAGCCATTTAATGGCATCTAATATTTCTCATTTTTGTCCTGATTTTTAATGGCAATTCTTCTTTTTGGTTGTATGGACTAAATTAGAGATTTTGTCTTCAAGGTCAGAGATTCTTCTGCATGGTCTAATTTGCTGTTGATACTTCGAAGAGAGGTTTTGATTTTCTGCATATATTCTTCATCTACAGAAGTTCTATTTCAATTTTTTTTACAGAATGTCTATCTCTTCCTCTTTCAAGTCATGGAAGGATTTTCTCTTTACCTGGAATTGGTTATATATTTTCTCTTACATCTTATTGAGTTTTGTTATAATGAATATTCCAAATTCTTTTTCTGACATTCTGTGATCTCTTGTGTTTTATCCTTGTTGGTGAGGAGTTATGTTCATTTGTGAGGGAAGTATTTCCTGGTTTTCTCCTATTTCTTGGGACTTTGCTTAGATTTTCAGTCATCTGGTGACGTACTCACTTAGTACTTCTTTGGAGCAGGTTTCTGTAGCTGTGTGCTCATGCCGTCCCCTGAGGTCTGAATGAGCTCCATGCCCATGCCCCTCCTCTGCTATGGGTGAGAATGTGGGATCCACTGTGGGAGTTCTGGTTTTAGGTTTTCACAGGGGAGTTTCTCTCCTTTAGTTTTTGGGGGGGGCGGGGGGGCTCCTGGAGGGTCGTGGGGAGATAATTTCTCAAAAACCTGTCTTTGGGTGTTTTGCTACTGAGAGCCAAAGCCTCTCTGGTCCCAGTGTGGTTGGAGGTTGAGCTGGACAGGCAGGATCGAGGTGGTGGTCCAACTGCCACAGCGTGGCACAGTCCAGGGCGGCATCTCCTCCCCCACTGCAGGCTGGCTGGGTGCCTGCTGAAGAGCTGAGGCTGTGTGAGGGGCAGAAGAGTATCAGCCCAGGTGAGACAGCAGCTCCTACCTTCTGTCTCTGGGACTCTCAGTACTGGATGGTGGTCCTTGAAAGCCAGGGCGGTCCTTCCTCCCTCACTGCAGGCTGGCCAGGGATAATTGCCGATCAGTTCAGGCCTGGTGGCCTTTGCTTCCCTTTTGCTCTGTCTCTGGGACTACAGGGACCAGGTGGTGGTCCTTGAAGGCTAGAGCAGCCCCACCTCCCCCACTACAGGCTGGCTGGGGATCCCTGCTGCTGAGCTAAGACTGTCAGCCTTTGCTTCTCCATTACTCCTGGATGGGTGAGGGCAGAGGCATCAGCAAGGGGCTGAGGGCGGGGGAGCGGCTCGTACAATCTCTCTCTCCACACACATACTTTCAGAAAGGATCTCCTACTGGACCATCAGCCTAAGGAAGTGTGATATGCTTTCCACCCTTCACCCACACCCACCTCGGTCAATGCTAATGAAAATGTTTAACTTAATGTGCTGAATTGCAGGGGGCACCTTTAATACCACAGTCTCATTTGCAAAACTCACTTGGACTCAGGCAAAGATGTGATTCTACCATTTCATAACAGAAATAACACTGAAAATCCATGAGGCACTTAGTTCTTACACTTACTCTGTACTACATTTAAGCTAGGATTTATTTTATGTAGCTAGAAAAATAAGTTGAGTAAAATAACATTTGTAATCACTCGGAGATTGATTTGAATTTGGACTAAATTTAGAGATCTGTGTCACGGAATAAAATTGCCAAAATCTCTTTTACATTCAGTACCTCAGCAGCACCTCACTCAGGTCGACTCTCATCTTCCTAGAATTCCAGATGAATGAATAATCTAGCACCACACAGGTGACTCTCACCTAGGCACCCAAGCACACACAGAGTCAGAGTCTCTAGGCAGACTGAACCAGCAGAAATTTATTTGGAGAATGGGCAGCTGAGAAGTCCCACAACAAGCCATGTGCAAGCTGGAGGGTCTGGGAGACTGGCCATGTGGGTGAGGCCTGTCTCAGGGCCGGCCTCAGAGGAAGGGAAGCTGCTGACGGGCCTCGCAGTCCAAGGCTGAAAACCTGAGACCAAGAGGGCCACTCGTGTAAATCCTGGAGCCTGGCGGGGACAGCTCTTGAGTCCTCCTGCCCCAGGCTACCAAAGAGGCTGTCGCACTCTGTGCAAAGAAACCCTTTTAGTTGGTGTTTAGTCTCTCCGGGACCAGCGCTGATGTCTCATGCTCTTCTGCACTACGGGCAGATCTTCCACATCGAGTCACCTCAGACACCCACGTTACTTCCTTCTGGAATCACCGCATGGACAAACTCAGGGTAATGCCTTTTTTAGAAGTTCCTTAGTTCAGTCAAGGTAACACCCAAAACCAACCATCACAGAATAAATAGATGTAAGAACTTAGGGGAAACTATAGGAAATTTTCCCTCCCTTCAAGTTCATATTTAAAAATCCATGAAGTATAGTTGTCTCCATTTTTAAATTTAAAACTCAAATAATTATTTATAAATTATATACTAGCTAATTCTTAAAATTTTAACTCCTTGAGGTTTCATTTTTCATACAAAAATAAATTATGGTCACCAAAAATTAATTCTGCAATTAGTATTCCTTCATAGCTAAATACACTTTGAAAACTTAATATTTTCCAAAAGCTAGGAACACATATGTATTTTGCTTTTTTAGAAAATGAGCCAGTAGGTGGCATGGGAGTTAAGCCCTCTAGATCCACATGGCTGACTAGACAGTTTGAATCCCAGACCTAGTGGCTTGAAAAACACACCAGGTGCATGTGTGTGCATGTCCAGAATCCTGTGCAGAGAACAGAGAAGGGATTGCAGCATGGTCGTCCCCCCACCACCACCCAGGGAGTGATTTCACACACTCTCTCTCTCTCTCTCTTTCATCTCTCTCTCTGGTAAATGCACATGCCATATAGCAACAACAACAAAAAAATTTAAAGTGACATCTAATATCATAGGAATAAAAGATAAACTATAAATTTCCATCTGTGTACTGCACCCATCTTTAGAGATTTCTCCTCTCGGGTCAGTGGTCTCTGTGTTTGTATGCTGGTCCTGCTCTCAGCAGCCTTTGCAGTGCCCCTGTCACCTCCTTGTTTCTCAGGGTATAGATGAGAGGGTTCAACAAGGGCGTGATGACTGTGTAGAAGAAGGTGAAGCACTCTCCATGTCTCGAGGAAAAGTTGTTCTTTGGGTCTATGTGCACCATCGCCACAGTCCCATAAAACAGGAAGACCACCAGGAGGTGGGAGGAGCAGGTGGCAATGGCCTTCTGCCTCCCTTCCTCCGACCTGATTTTCCCCACAGCATGCGCTATGTAGCCGTAAGAAGTCAGGATCAAGCCCACAGGCACCACCGTGAAGAGGGCAGCGGAGATGGTCATCTGCCACTCACTGGCAGAGGTGTCACCACAGGCCAGGCGTATGAGGGAAGGCACCTCACATAGGAAGTCTTCCAGGTGGTGGTGTGGGCAGAAGGGCAGCTGGAATGTAACAAAAGTTTCTGTCAGAGACTCCACTATGCCAGACAGCCAGGCTGTGAGCACCAGCTTCCAACAGAGTGGACGGTGCATGACGATGGTGTAGCGCAACGGCTGGCAGACAGCAACGTAGCGGTCAAAGGCCATCACCACCAGCAACACACCTGCTGTGGCACCAAGACAAAGGGACACACAGAGCTGAACGGCACAGCCCACAAAGGTGATGCTCTTGTCTGGGCCCCACAAGTTGAACAACATCTGGGGCACTGCCGTCGTGGTGAAGCAGAGGTCCAAGAAGGAAAGATTGCTCAGAAAGAAGTACATGGGGGTGTGTAGATGGGGGTCCACACAAGAGAGCAAAATGATGGTCGAGTTGCTGAGGACGATCATGCTGTAGACGATGATCACAACCCAGAAGAGAACCATTTCTAGCTGGGGCCATTGGGAGAGGCCAAGGAAGATGAAGCCTACTGGGAAGCTCTCATTCGTCATTTCTGTTGTAGTTTCCTTGGGGTTGAGTGTAATGGTAAGATTTTTTTAAAACAGATTTTTTTAAAGAAAGTTTCTGCCATTTATTTAGAAAAAGCAAACATTATTAATTTTCTAGACGTTCTTCAGTGAAGACATATGTTTTCCCTTATATTAGGTCAACATCTCTATAGGCTTTGTTGGTTACATGGAAGTACTATTTGTAAAATACTACCCCTTGGAAATCATCTCTTAAATCTATTGGGACATCATGGCCTATTTTTCTGTATTTCTCTGCAAAAATGTGTCATGACTTTTCCAATGACCTAGTACAATGCAACATCCCCAGTGGACACCTTTCACACCACTTGAGATCATTTACATATCCCTTCCAGATCTCTCATTCAGCCATGTGTTCAGTAGCTGTCTAAAAAGTTTGGACTAAAGTGTGAAACAAAATCTTTTATTATTTCACTTATTTGTATTTTTCTGTCAAAGTGGAAAAGTATTATTTTGTCTCGTTTGGTGATGTTAATAGGAAGACCACCCCCCAAACAAGGACTTTCTGTTCTCACTTTGGATTCTAAAGAATGAGATTCTGAATGCAGTATCATTCTGAGTTATCTGAATAAGTACTTTGGCATAGGAGACACGTCAGTTTTTGAATGAGGCAAATCTAGGTTAGATAACTGGTTCATTCACCTTCACTTTAAGTAAAGGAACTTAAAGTACCGAAGTACCCTGAATAAATAGCCTTAAAATTCTTCATTAATATTCTTTCTCAGGGAAATGGTTCTAAGAACTCCTGCTTCAGAAGATTCTGGTCTGACTTAAAAGTGAACAGTATAACAGCTCCCTCGAATTTCCATTGCCATTATCCTCTGTAGCCATTGGGGGTAATAAATAAATTTCAATCAGAACCATAATTTGAAATAGAAATGAATTTAAGTGCCTTCCAGACCCTAACACCTAGAAAGAATCCATCTACATCTGAGGTGGGTCTTGCTCCTTTCAGGGACTAAGGTAACTGAAGATCCTCTGCTCCAAACCTCTCCTTTCAGACCCAAACACCTAGACAGGTAGGGCAGGCTCTGTATCTCTCTGTCTCTTTAAATTCTATTTTATAATGTTTAAGTGTTGTCTCTTGCTTCTGACCTCTCCTTTATCTTCCTAATTTCAGAAGCCATCTACACCTAAGGTATGTCTTGCCACACACTGTCTAGACAGGTCTAGGTGCATAGCCATCAAAAATCTCAATACTTTTAGGGTCATAGAAATCCTCAACACCCACTGAACCTGGTTTACAAAGGGAGAAACTTCTCTTCATAAATCTTAACTCAAATCTCTGTGGATACCACATTGTAAAACACAGTAGAAGAGAATAATTGACACAGAAGTACCTCACAGTAAGAGGAAGCACACAAGCTTACGGTTGCAGAAACCTTCTCCAACAAATTACTCAAAAGTCAATACACCACCAAATGACTAAAAATCAGAGAAGAGAGACTTGCAAAGTGAGCAACAGGGAGAAATATTTAGAGACAGCATGACTCATAAACTCCCACATACCTCTGAACTCCCAGTTGAAACCCTGCAGTTCAGCTCAGGTATACCTGTTCTCTAGAAACTGGGAGGCCTTTGTAATATCCAGTTCTAATGACCAATGTGCAGGTTGCTTAGTGAGCACCAGGGAAATGGAACTGCAGAGAGATTGTGGGTTATCTCCTTCCACAAATAAAAAGAACTCCAAGAAATTAGGAAGAAATGTATAATCCAACATATAACCAGAAAACACCACAGAGGCACAAGAAATATGAGAAACCAAGAAAATATCTTTCCCCCAAGGGAAAAGAACAACCCTTTATCATCCACAGACAGCACAATGGAACTCATGGAAACGTCAGAAAAAGAATTCAGAATTTTTATAGTGGCAAAACTAATTGAGATGCAATGAAAGAGAAAAGAGAGACAACAAACTCCAGAAGATGCAAGAGAAAAGAAGCAATGAGTTCTAGGAGATGAGGAAGTTCTTCCATTATTTAAAAGAAATACATAGCATAAAAAAGAATCAAACAGAGCTGTTAGAAATGAAGGATGTAATACAAGAAATCAAAATCTTCCCTAAAGGTATTAAAAGCAGATTAGACCATGCAGAAGGGCAAATCTCAAATATAGAAGACAAAACCTCTGACCCAATAAAAATCACCAAAAAGACTGAGAAAATAACCCACAAAAATGAGAATATATGAGAAATGCTAGATACCATTAAACACCCAAACATCAGATAATTGATATCCCAGAAGGTGAAGAAACTAATAACGGCATTGATCATCTATTCCATGAAATCCTGGAAGAAAACTTTCCAAACATAGAGAGGCATTCAAACATCCAGATCCAAGAAATACAAAGGATCTCAAATAGAATCAATCCAAGAAGATCTTCTTCAAGGCACATCATAGCCAGATTAGCCAAAACCACAGACAAAGACAAGATACTGAAATTGGCAAGAGAGAAACATCAAGTTACTTACAAAAGTTATCCCATCAGGCTAACGTCAGACCTCTCATCAGAAACAATGCAAGCAGGAAAGAATGGAAAAATATATTCAAAGGGTTAAATGAAAAACAATTTCAACCAAAAATACTATACCCACCAAGATTATCCTTCATATGGGAAGAAAGGATAAAAACATCCTCAGATAAACAAAACCTGAAAGAATTTACTAACACCAGACAAGCTCTTCAAGAAGTTCTGAAGGGAGTGCTATGTCAGAAAAACTAAAGACAGATGGACAGAAATAAGAGAGCAAAAAACAACCAAGAAAATGACCAACTTAATGGTATGAACAAATCCGGAAATATCGATAATAATGTTGAATGTTAATTTCCAGAATTTAAATGGAAAGATTGGACCACAGTAACACTCCAAATTCAACGAAGATAAGTTAAATACATGAGACTGAACTAGCAAAATAGAATTTTATGACTTTTGACTAAAATATTAATGGTTTTCTTCAATGCTTTGTCTTCCAGATTTAAGAATTTTTGTTTTCTTTTGAGCTGTTGATAGATTCAGCAATTTGTTAATTTTTTTCTTTTTCTTTTTTGTTGAAATTGAAACATAAACTTTTCTCCCTTCCTGATACCTCTGGAATTGGAAAATAATTATGAGCATTCTTATTTTGTGGCAGAATTATTATTTGCATAAGTTCCATAATAGCCAACCAAATCAATGAATATTTCTACTGGGCTTTGTGCAAATAACATACCAAATTGGGACTAAACATTTTTTTTGTATATAAGTTAGTTTATGCCTCTCTTTAGTAAAAGGAGGAATGGAGAGAGAAAAAAGTGTTTCAGAAAAAATTATAGTGCACCTGTTACTAGATTTTAGCTTTGTCCATATCTATTTTTTGAGTTTTTTATATCTACCCACTATCTGAACCAAATCCTAAACTTTTTCCTGGCTTTAAGTCTTAAGCAAATTTTTCATAACTTTTTTTATTTTGATTTACTAAAGCTAAAATTACTTTTCTTGAAATTAAAAAAATAAATACATAAAAACAAACAATAAATAAATACAGTAACTATATGACCTCGGCTAGGTGTTACTTTATATTATGTTAGTTCTATTCACTGAGTTTTATGCCTAAAGTCAGACATGTGTTCATAGATACATTTATATCAACTGTACTTACTATTGAAAGTATTTAATTAAGATCTTTGTGAATCATTAAAATGTGGGGGGAAAAGAAAAAAAAACATGGAAAGCAACTGTGGATACCAGAAACAGTGTGGGAGGAGGGTAGGACATGGCAGAGAAGAGGGGAATCAAGCAGGAAAAATAGAAGTAAAATATGTAAGAAATAGGCCAGCAGGTGGCATGGTGGTTAAAAGCACTGGACTCCCACATGGCTGACCATAGTTTGAGTCCTGGGCCTGGCGACATGCTTTCTCACTTTCTCTCTCTTTCTTCCTCTCACTCTGTCTCTCTCTGGTCAAATTTAAATAAATAAATAAATAAATAAATAAATACAGTTAAATAAAATAATTCTTTAAATATATATAAGAAACAAGAAATGGAAAACTATTTGTTGAAGGTAACATGTATGGCAATATCTTTGAGCCAACATACAGTGTGTTCTGGATGAGAAAACTCATTTTGTATGCTGCAATAATATGCAGCGAGTGAACGTAAAATACATAAGGTTTTTAAAAAAGAAATGATTTTAAGTGACAAAAATATTTTAAAAGTGATCATTTTTAAGCTTTGTTGTACGGGTAGAGGCAAAAGACTGCACGGAGGCACTCCTTGGGTGGTGATAACCTGGGGCACTGGGTGTGGGAACACTGTCCCTGGGCAGGAACTGTGTCTTCCAGAAACCCTGGACTACCTCAGAGGCTACATCAAGGACATAGAGGCAGGGACCAGGCTAAGTGCTGCAGGTGAGAGAAACCTGAAGTGTCAGTCATAAAAATCAGACTTTGAAAATGGACCAACAATGCAAAATTCTGGCAATGTTAAAGGAAACTGCTTGTAGCCAAGGGCAGCCTCCCCCGCAGGCCTCGGTGCTGTCGCGCACTACGTGATGTGGAAACTGCGAAGAAAAGAGAAAATCTGCTTTTACAGAGCTCTTCGGCCTGTGGGGGAGAGAGCAACTGAAGAAATGAGCGACCCACCACGAAGATTCCGCTGTGTCAGATGACTTCTACAAACACCACGGAACCATGCGATTGAAGGTAAAACCGGAGGACGCAAGAACCGGAGGAACAGGACCCCGCGCAGGGGCAACAGGACAGAAAGCTCGCGCTGAGCAGGTGCTCACGGCTGGCCACCTGGCCGTGCATGCGCTGACCTCCGCGACCCTCCGCAAGGTGCCCCAGAGGAAGGGCAGAAGGTGCGCACGGTCTCGGACCCAGGGCTACCCCAGGTCTCCCGGTTTCCGCCACGTTTTGCGTATTTCCAGTACTCACCTTCTGCGCTCAGAATCCCATCCTGCTAAACTGCGGCACTTGGGCAAGGACGTTGTCCATCTGGCTTGTGTTTTTATAATGAAATAGTAGATTCCCTTTTTTTACGTAAAGAAAAAATAAATTCATGCCAATGATATTATGTGTTGTTTTGACACTTAAATTACATTGAATAGCCTTTTAAAAGAGTATTTCACTGTGACCCAAATACACTCTGTGAGCATTATAGATCATTTAAAACATAAACCAAAAGAAATAAAGGCCTCTCTAAACTTATATTCAAATATAATATTTACTATAAAACTTTGGTTTCTTTTTTAAAAAATATTTTTAACTGACAAATAGTAAGTGTCTATTCCTGGGTCACAGCGATGTTTTGACCCGTGTATGCATCGTGGGTGGGGCATATCAGGCTAAGCAACATACCCTCCCCTGGAGGAGTCCAACCCATCGGGGCTCCAGGACCCGTCTGAGCCCTTTGACCTTTGAGCACTGCTTCCGGTTGGTTCAGTACATTGGCAAGGCTGCTACTGTATGCCCCCCGACCTTGGAACAATGCTTGGGTCAATTAGCATGTTGGCAAGGCCACTTGCTATTCGCTCCGGGACTGTACTAGCCTTGCTGGGAAGTGACCCCCCTCTGACTCCCCGATATACTACTATAAAAGAATTACATAGCTCCCTCATACATCTCGACTGTGTAGTAAGATTTCCCGAAAAGTCCCCCGACCGCTCCCCTTTACCCTGACCACTTACTGTTAATTACAACGCTTCATTGGGCACAGTAAAGGGTGTGCTAAGTTCTTCTTGATCTTTGGAAGGCGCTTCAAGACACATTTAATATAAATAACCTTTTCACGTACAATAGGACTAGCGCTCTCCTGGCCCAGGACGCTCTCGTCCGTGTATCCCTGCCCTCATCAAGTGAACACTAACTTCACCCCTTCAGGATAGGTAAATATATTAGGATTCCTTAAGTTTTAGATCCCTATAGAATTATATAAGTATCATTCTTTATGAAAATCCATAAGAACTAATATCTATGCTTGAGATTTTCTTTTAGTAATCATAAGACGGCTGCTGCTGAACATCGGTTGATAGTTAACTCTGCTTGCTGGAATTGTTTCCTGAAACTGCACTGCTTGAAGTTACCAGGAACCTGCTCTCATCAATCAATTGTTGAACTGTATTGATGATTAATAGAACTGCCCTTAATCAAACCCTGAATGGTTTCTATTGTTAAAGCTTTATGAATTGATAATTAGAACACGTATCCCCTCTCCCATTCACTTGCATGTATCACATTTTCAATAAAAAGGCACGATGATTCCTAGCAGTTGTCACTCCTCAGAGAGCAATCTTAGAGGAGTGTCTGACTCAGGACATGCATGAAAAAAGCACAAGGCCTTGGTCTTCCTTTCCTTCCAGCGCCGCCTCCGTCGAGCCAACCCACCCCTGCCGAGGCTGGTCCTCAGCACTCCCCTCCAGTACCTAGCAGGTCTCTGTGGTGAGAAACTCTGTTTTTAACAATACACTAAATACAGGTGTATAAAAGAAGCCAGGCTTAGAATAAAGCATGCTGTATAGAACTCCATGTGTGTATAAACATAATTGTGTCTACATTCTGTTTTTAAATGCTCTTAGAAATATTCTTTAAAAATTTCAGCTTCATCATGTTTTGCCTTAATAACAGAATTTATATAACCGTTTCCTCTTATTTTAAATGTAGGCTTCTTGCTAATCTCTGCTAATCTAAAACAAAACCGAGAATGTAATGTCCATGGAAAGAATTCCTCGAGGCTGTGACCTCGCTCTGGTAGGAGCTCAGTGTCCCTTTCAGAGTCACATTTTGTTGTCCCCACCAGGGGCCTCCTGGCGTTTGCACTTCACTCACAACATGACTGACAGTCACCATTTCTTGTGCTGTGATTCAACAAGTAAAAGGGGGGGCATGATTGTGCATCTTAGTAATAGCATTGCTTTTACCATTCATGTACAAATTTTCTTCACTAAAATGTGCCATTTATTTATTAATTTGAGAGGGTTTTGCTATAGAGTACATGCACTTGCCAGAGAGACAGAGAGGAAAAGTGAGAAATCATTCCCGGGGGGATGGTCATGCTGCAATCCCATCTCCTCCGCTCTCCTCTCAGGATTTTGGTCGCACATGTTCACACGCCCGGCGTGACTTTCAAGTCATCAAGTCTGGGACTCGAACCACAGCTGCCTATGTGGGAGTCCAGCAACGCAGCCACTATGCCACCTGTTGGCCCCAAAATGTGCCATTTTTAAAAGTAATATGTCCATCTTGTGATTAGTAGAGATTGTTAGACATATTGACCTTTAGCCTTTGACTTGTTATATAAATCATGCAAATTTTCTAATGAAAATACTATCTTGATTTATCGCCTTTTATTCTCCACACAAATTTTCTTTCCTTCAAGTCCTAATTTTATTTTCTGTGGTATTTTCTTCATCCCTTGTTCATAGTCTGGGAAATCTTTACCTAAACTTTTTTTTTTGTATGAAAAAAGTGAATCTTTTATTTCTAAAAAGCTTATCAGGTAATAAGCAACAAAGTGAAAAATACATATATGATTTTGTCACACTAAGGGCAATGCTCTGGATACATGGTGAAGTTGTAGACTATAATGTACAAAGATCTAGTATATAAGTGATCCATAAATATGATATTCACAAATGAGGACATATAATGGTTTTTAAATATTTGGGGGAAAAACACCAACCTCAGTAAATTAATCAAATAAGTGAAAGTAAGAATAGTAACAGAAAAACTTATTAATATAGCCCAGATGTTTTTAATGATAGCTGAGAAAATATGATCTACTTTTGTATGAATCTTAAAGTGAGAAAAAGAAACAAATTACCTACCTTTCTATCCCCAAGTACCATGACAAAATGGGAGGGGAAGGCCACATCAAAAATGATGGAAGAGAGAATATCTGAGGAAAAATCATTTGTTTTCTTTTTTATTTTATATGTTCAATCACTATACATCACTTAGCTTGTGAAGTGAATTTTCTCAGCATGAATATACTTCACAACAGTCCAGTTGAAGATACTATATAGATTATCATCAATAGAAAATAATCCATCTCTGTGTCCCACAGATGTCTGGCCTCTCTATTTTTCTCCTTAATGCCTTTCCTCACATTCTCCCCTGTCTCTCACCCTCTTCCCACACTGTCTCCAGTATCTATAACCATTTTCCATGTTTCTATATCTTTTATCTTTCAGTTTCTGCAATAGAATATGGACAGTCAGTATATATTGAGTGGAGACATACAATGTCTCTTTTTTGTAGCCTGGCTTGCTTCCTTCAGCTGTAGATCTTCCATATTCATCCACTTTCTAACAAAAGCCGGGGTCTTATTGTTTTTTTATGGCTGAGTTGTATTCCATAGACTATATGTGCCACACTTTTGCAATCCATTCATCTGTTCATGGACATTTGGGTTGGTTCCATGTCTTGGCAATTGTGAATAATGCTGCAATAAACATCGATGTGCAAGCACTTTTCCAACTGAGCACTCTCCTGTCCTTTGGGTAGATATCCAGGAATAGACTTGCTGGATCATATGGTAGTTCTATTTGCAGATCTTTGAGTAACCTCCATATTGTTCTCCCCAGTGGCTGGACCAATTTACATTCCCACCAGCAGTGTAGGAAAGTTCCCCTTTTGACACAGCCCCAACCAGCACTTACCATTTTTTAAAATCTTTTTTAATCTTCACCTGACTGGGGTTAGGTGGTATTTCATTATAGTTTTGATTTGCATCTCCCTCATGATGAGGGATGTTGAGCATTTTTTCATATGATTTTTGGCTATTTATCTGCCTTCTTTAGAGAGTTGTTTGTTCAGCTCATTTTTCCATTTTTTTAATTGGACTGATCCTTTTTTAAGGTAAGTCACTTGAGTCGCTTGTGTATTCCGGTTATCAATCCCTTATCTGAGGCATAGTTTGCAAAATTATTCTCTCATTCCAAGAGTTGTCAATTCACACTAATTATTGTGTCTTTTGCTGTACAGAAACTTCTCAATCTGATATAATCCCACTTCTCTATTTTGGGGATTATTGCCTGTGCTTTGGGAGTTTTGGGGGTCTTATTTAAGAAGTCATAGCCTACCCCAATATCTCCTAGCATTTCCTCAGTGTTTTCCATGAGTAGTTTTTTGTTTGTTTTTTAGACAGAGAGTTTTGCTATAGGGTTCATGCACTTACCAAAGAGACAGAAAGTGAGAATTCACCCCTCCAGGGGAGGTGGCCCTGCTGCAATCCTTTCTTCTCCAATCTTCTCTCAGGATTTTGGGTATGCACACACATGCGTCTGGCATCAGTTTTAAGTCACCAGGTCTGGGACTCAAACCGTGGTTAACTACATGGGACTCCAGTGACACACCTATTATGCCATCTGCTGGTCCCCCACCAGTGGTTTTATAGTTTGAGGTCTTAGGTTAGATCTGTGATTCACTTTGAGTTGATTTTTGCTAATGGTGATAGATAAGGTTCCAGATTCAACTTTCTACAGGTGGATACCCAGTTTTTCCAGCACCATTTGCTAAAGAGGTTTTCTTTTTCCTACTGGATTGACTACTAACCTTCGTCAAAAATCAGTTGGTTGTATGTTTGGAGGGTTATTTCTGGGGTCTTTATACATTTGTCTAGTTGTTTATCATTTCATGTTCACATCTTTATAATATTTACTGAGGAAGCCTTTCCCAGTTCACTGAATCACAGTGGCAATTTTGACACTTGTATTTCCCCAGAATTCTGGGAAATGTCATGGGAGCACCCACTCCATTGTCACGGTTATGGCCAGTCCTAACCAATTTACTGAAAGAAAACTTAGTTCTCTCACTCTCTCTCTCACTCCCTTTTTTTCCCTCTCACCTACTATCATTAGGTTATTTCACTAGAAATTTTCCATGATATCATTAAGCAATATTTAAGCTTAGAGAAATAGGCCAAAGGATCCTAAAGGCTTTCCCTGTTTTTGAGTGTATATATAAAATGTTCCAAATGTGTGAAAGAATTATAAACACTTAAGTTTATTTTAAGACAATAATCTGGTAAACAGTTCACTACCTAACTCTTCATGCCTTTCTGTATTAAGGATTTTTTAAAAATTCACTGCTGTGACACAGGAAAATAAATGCTATACAGTGAAAGTTCTGCAACAAAACAGTCATGAAAGCAGTTGTAAGGTTTTTTTTTTTAAAGGGTTACACATTTTAACATGAAAATCCTACAATAAATTTCTAGCACAATATTCTTCAGGATAAGGAACATGTACAATGACAATTTGTACACTTTCAAATATATACTATTTCATAAAGTTCCCTAGGACTCCGATAGATTCCTTCAAGACAAGAGAAATATTATGCCCTGACTTCACGCAAATCACATCTTAGGAGTAGAAATAGCCTACCGGGATGAAGAGGAGAACAGGTCAGTGGCAAGGTTACACAGTGCCCCGAGCAGCACCTTCACCTTCCTGGTCTTGAGGTGTTACCTCAGGCTTCCCCAAGTGGTCCTCCAGTTAAATACCAGGTGCTGTGTAGGCATCAGGAGAAGGGAAGGAAAGGTGAAAGCACCCCCCACACAGAGGGAAAGAGCACAAGGGCCCCTGGGCTTCCCAGGTGCCAGGCCCTTGTGTGTTTGCAGGTAATTAGCAGCCAGTCCCACAAGCACGCCAAGACCTAGAGAATGAAAAAAACTTCCCTTTTTTAGTAAATAAACTGAGCCTCCACATTTTTTTCCAGTTTACTGTTTCAAATATAAATCCTATTAATGTTATCAAGCAACTGGTTTATTAGTCATACATATTAAAATTTGTAACTGACAATCAGCCATTTTCTTATTCTATAATTCAATAAAGATAGGCAACTCCATGTCTCAAGAAGAGAAGAAGAACCAACATGGATGAGCGCTTCCAGGCAGCTCCCGTTACGCACGGATAGTCAGGAACTAAGCATCGGTCTATACCGCTTCATTCACACTACAAAAGAAATTGACAGCAAGTGCACATTTCTCTGAATGGCATATTTGCATCTTCCCTGGATTGGCATAGGTATAAATGAGGTTATGATTAAAAATCTGCCTCGAACATTAGCTACTATTTCTGCCTCTGTTTCAAAGGCTCCAGCCGTTGGGCAAACTTCCTTCAATCCGCTTGTTACCTGTGTTTCAGATTACAGGATTATTTTGCATCACCTGTTGGCTAAACAGGGGAGTGTACAAGCACTACCTCTCATGCTGCACTGGAATAAATACTGGGTCATCGGAAAAGTCATGATGCATTTTTACATAGAAATGTGGGTCATGACTTTTCTGAAGACCCAATATGTATCTGGTATGGTAGAAACTAAAGTGCAAGAAATCGATAAGCAACTACTTGGTAAAACAAGTGAAGTCTTCTCATTTCAGGTGCATATGATTTCAGTCGGTCATGTTCAGGGGCTCCTGCTAAGGTAGGTGCTTCAGTGTCAGCACTGCCCTCCTGGCGGCCATCATAGGTCCACCTGGTGCGCCCGTCTCCTCCAGTTCGCACACCGGGAGGTCTCGCTTTGACCAGACCAGCAGGCATGTACAGGATTATTGCCAGTGGGGACAAAGGATTATTGCCAGTGGGGACAACTGTGCTGTGGTGGCTGAGGTGCTGGATCCCACATGGCCGACTCCACCACTGGGTTCCCGGACCAGGGACGAAAGTCATGCCGGGCATGGGTGCATCCATGCCCAAAATCCCAAGAGGGAAGCAGAGGAGAGGGTACTGTGTCACAGGGATCGTTTCTCATTCTCTCTCTCTGCCAAGCACACACATTCTATACGGGGGGGGAGGGGGGGAAATACTCAACACTCTGTCCCAGCACCCAAGAGTGATGCCCAGCACCACATGGCTGGGCTGTTTCTCTGCTCTGCCCTTGTGTCTGGCCCGTGAAGGCCCCTGTTCCCTGCCAGATGGGGCTCCCAGCCTCCTCTGGTTCTAAGTTCTGCCCGTTCTCGGCTCCTTCAGTGCTAAACTTCATTCATCTGAAGTCTTCTTTGTAACACCTGTTTCCTCGTATGAAAAAATGCAACAACAAAATATACATCTCGAAATTTTTTCCTTTTTTAAAAAAAATCTGTGTTTTGGGACTAGCAGTGTAATGTCTGTCACTGGACTCCCATGTAATCAATCATGGTTCGAGTCCCAGATCCAGTGGCTTAAACTCACACCAGGCACATGTGTGTGCATACCCAAGATCTTGAGAGGAGACTGGAGCAGGGATTGCGGCGTGGCCCTACTCCCTGGGGTGTGATTTCTCGCTTTCTGTCTCTCTGTCTCTCTGTCTTTCTGGCGAGCGCACACACCCTATAGCAAAAACCTCTCCCCCCTCAAAAAAAATCTGTGTTTTATTTTACATTTTCAATTTACAATTAACCACTGTCCATCTTGAGAGTGTACAAAATATTTTCCAGCATAAATGCAGTGCATATCAGTCAAGTCAAAGATATTATCATATACATTATCATCAACATGTAACTTTTTATTTTTGCATGTTACAAGTTTTTAGAGATTTCTACATTAATTTCAAGTTTTATATTATCATATGTGGTAAGATCCATGATTCATTCATTCTTCTGGTCTTTTGTTGGTTGTGGGACAAATAAATGAAGGGGGAGATAAGAAATGCAATGATAATAATGTATGCAAGCGTGTGGAAGTATATTGTGCGTTTTTAAATAAACGTGTTAACTAATGAATACATTTACTAATCAGCCAAATATTTTGAGATTACATATGTGTATTTGTATAGCATAATGATAATATATTAATATTTATGGGTTTTTTTTTTTTTGCTTTTTAAAATTTTTTATTTAACTTTATTGGTTTATTTTAATTTGACCAGAGAGGGACAGAGGGTGTGTGTGAAAGAGAGAGAGAGAAGGTGCGTAAGCAAGCCATCAGGTCCAGGACTTGAACCATGGTCGGCCATGTGGAAGTTCAGCACCTTAACCACCACACCAGCTCTACGATTTGCTTTTTAAGCTAAGTTTTACAAGTCTTTTTATTGTTTCAACAAGAGAATGGATTCCAGAGCATTTTTTTATTTTAAAATTATTCTGAATACATATTAATGCTAATTTGACTCACTACTTTTATTCTTTATTTTCACATTTTCCAAGTCTTGGCACCCAAACCTGGCAAACATCATGGAGACTTGTACAAACACACATATACATATATACACATACATATGCATACATACACATACATATACATATATACAGTACATATACATATATACATGCATATACATATATACATGTATGTACATATATACACATACATATATACATATGCAGATATACATATATACATGCATATGCATATATACATACCTATACATATATACATGCATGTACATGTATACACATATATACATATATACACATACATACATATACATATATACACATGCATATACATATATACAATACACATACATGCATACACATACATATTTACATTTAAAGTCCCAGCTTCCTCACGAAACCTGTGCTCAGGCTCCTGATAAAAAAGA
>NW_006203754.1:0-258 GCF_000334495.1 Tupaia belangeri chinensis
AAGCAGGGGCCTAGTTTGCTCTCTGAGTAAGCTGTAGTGTTTTATTTCCTCTTTGAGTAGTTAAGAAACTAAAAGTATGGAAGTACATTAGTTAAAAAAAAAAAGGAAAAAGGAAAAAGAATAAAAGGGTTCTATGGGGGTCTTACACCTTTGCCTTCTTGAACTGCTTCATTTGGCTGCTGTGAGTTTGCACTGGAGAAACTGAACTGTCTTATTCATAGGCGGATGAGAGACTAAGTATCTCAGCTCCCAAGATAA
>NW_006203754.1:304-594 GCF_000334495.1 Tupaia belangeri chinensis
GGGGAGTGGCTGGGGGAAGGAAAATTTCCCCCTCTTAGGACTAGTAGAGGCCTACAGGGAATCCACGCACAATAACAGGCCCATCCAGTAAATGCAAAATAAGAGCTGACCACTCAAGCATTTTGGGCCCCCTTCAAGAGTGCTAAGTTCTTGAAGGAAACTGAGACATGTAAAATGAGTAACCTCGACACTAGAGTGACATTTAGTGGAGAGATGCTCAAAAAAGCAGCACGCTGGTCCACCACATTAAATTCCTTACATTTACACAGGCCGGTTTCTCCTTTTAAAAA
>NW_006203755.1:0-4339 GCF_000334495.1 Tupaia belangeri chinensis
GAATTGCCATTTTGATTATGTTAATTCTTCCGATTCAAGAGCATGAGATGTCCTTCCACTTTTTTATGTCACTTTCAATGTCTTTTTTAAGATTTTTGTAGTTTTCTTTATAAAGGTCTTTGACTTTCTTAGTTAGGTTTATCCCTAGGTATCTTATACACCTTGTGGCTATGGTGAAAGGGATTCCTTTCTTCAGCTCTGCTTCGTTCAACTTGTTGTTCATAAATAGAAATGCTATAGATTTTTGAATATTGATTTTGTATCCTGCCACCTTACTATATTCACTTATTACTTCAAGAAGTTTTTTTCATGGATACCTTTGGGTCTTCTAAGTATACCATCATGTCATCTGCAAAAAAAGATATTTTCAACGCTTCTTTGCCTGTTCGAATGCCTTTTGTATTTCCTCTTTCAGATCATGGAAGAACTTCAACACCTCCTGGAACTCATTGTCTCTTTACTCCTGCATCTTCTAGAGTTCATTATCTCTCAGCTCTTGCATCTTGTTTAGTTTTGTCTCTATGAATATTCTGAATTTTCTATCAGACATTTCCATGAGTTCTACTGTACTGTCTGTGGATGATGAGAGATTGTTCTTTTCACTTAGGGAAGGATATTTTCTTGATTTCTCATGTTCCCTTTGCCTCTGCAGTTGTTTCTGGTCATTCTGTGACAAAATCTCTCCTCTACTGTGCTTTGCAATATGCTATCCACAGAAAGATTAGGAGTTCAGATTTATAAACAGAATTTTCTTCATTAAAGCAGGAGGTTCAATAAGTGGTGAGTATTTTAATGACTCTAAAAGTATTCAGATATTTGGCTATGGTGCACCTAGGTCTATCTAGATATTCAATGTGTGGAGAGTGAAGCTTAGAGTGGGAAAGCAAAGTTTAAAAATAAGAAAAAAAACCTAGAAAAGTACTACCAAAAAAGAGGGAAAATATTTTTTAACACGTAGAAAATGAAAACCACATGGCACGTAGAACACACCAGGACACACCTCAGCTTTAAAATGGCTTCGAGAGACAGACAGCCAGAAGCAGAGAAAAGACAGAGGTCGCCCTACCTTTTCTGAATATTTTTGGAGCCTAGGAGATGGAGTTTAGAGCATAGCTTCTCTGAACACGCCAGAACACACCTCTGGCAAGCTGACTTCTCACTTCCTCTCTTTCTCTCTCTCTGGAGAACACACACACTCTATGCAAAAATAATAATAATAAAAAGTCTTGATGTTCTATATCACCAAATGGTCTATTCTCCAGTGAGGCTCTTGAGAAAACATGTTCCCCTCCTGTGGTGTGAGAGGGGGTTGAATTAAACCTTTCCTGAAACTTGCTTTTGGGTTTAGCTTTGAACACCACCCTTCTGGAAGAGCCTCACCCACCTGAAGTGAGGGAACCCAGAATGATGAAGGGTTGGGACACTTTGCCATCAGAGAAGCAGTTAAGGGCCATACCAAAATCTTTGAAATGAGATGTTTTGTGTGTTTCAACAGTGTGTCCTTAGTGTTTAGAATCCACTCAGCTGGAATAAGTGTTTTGACATTTTAAAAAGAAAGGAGCACTTTTTTTTATCTTTGTTTCCGGACCCAATCACAGATGCAGCCTATGCAAAAAGACTTCAGGATAGGAACCTGGGCCCCTTCCTGTCTGGGTCCCACATTACAGCATGTGACATTACTGCTGCACCATCCTGGGGTTTGTGGAATGACTTTCTAATGTTAGGCCGGTTTGGGCACAGACTGGACCACCTTGTGAAGTACCATGTTCTCTTACAGGAGTGGTTCAAAAAGAAGTGAGGTGAGACCTAATCAAGGATGTTGTGAAGGGGAGACCTACACTGGGTATTGGTAGTGACAAAGATTGGAATTACATGTAAGAGAACCTAACTTTTACACACCTTTGGGAGGCTTAGGTTTTAAGGTCACTTGGATATTCATCTTACCTGATGCCTTTATACCTGTTTTAATGATTAATGTGCACAAAGGTTTAAAGATACTTGGGGCTACTTTTAAAATGGAAGATAAACATTTCCTTCTCAAAAATCTATTGTACCAATAGTTATCCACTCTTCCTTTTTCATTAAAAATATTGCTTTTAGTTTGATGTAGGGTGCTTGTACTCTTCAGAGAGATACAGAGCGAGTGGCCAGGTGGCCATGGTGCAATCCTTTCTCCTTTATTCTCCTCTTGGGATTTTGCATATGCACACATACATCTGGCATAAGTTTCATGCCCCCAAGTTCAGGCCTCGAATTGCGAGATATTTAGTGGCCTAAGCTTTTGCACCACTTTCTTGCCCTTTATTAATTCCTAGGCATTTTTTTTTGTTTGGCTTAAAAATAGAATATTGCCTAGTGAGTAATGGATATGGGAATGCAATTGTGGAATTGCTGGGGTTGAGTAAATAACCTGTCTCCTAGAGGGAGACTGTATCTCTAATGGATTTTAAAAATTAGTGTTGGCAAATATTTTATATATAGTCAAACTGTTCCAGTGTGAAGATGCTACTAAAAAAATGACAGGCCCAACTCAGTGAGTCTTGAGCCCATAACGAGACAGTTATATGTATAAATGGCATCAAATAGGTGATGATTGAATATACATGTTTGAGTCTTGGAGATCTGAAACAAAACACAAGGTAAGAATAAGGTGTAGACAATAGTGTGTAACTATTTCACATTTGACGGGGTTGAAATAACACTTTAAGATACATTATAATTAGTCAGTAAAATGAGTAGATAAAAGGAAAGTGAATTTGTTTTTGATCTTTACAGAGTTTGTATGTTTCTTTTCAAAGATTTATTTTATTTATTATTTTTATTATCATAGAGAGATTTTTGCTATAGGTTGTGTGCTCTCACTGGAGAGACAAAGAAAGAGAAAGTGAGAAATAACCCCCCAGGGGCTGTAGACCCTTCTCCTCCATTCTCTTCACAGGATTTTAGGCATCCATGCCCATGTGTCTGGTGTGAGTTTCAAGCTACTGGGTCTGGGACTCAAACTGTGGTTAGCCATGTGGGAGTGGAGTGTGTTCTAACTACTATACCACCTGCTGACCCCTTTTTTGTTATTTTTTAAACATGCTATAGGGCAGACATGCACATCAGAGAAAGACAAAGAGAGGGTAAGTGAAAAATCAAGCTGTCAGGTCCAGGACTCAAATCCTGGTTGACCATGTGGGAGTCCAGCGCTTTAATAACCAGCACCTGCTGGTCCCCACAGAATTTGACACAGGACATGAAAAAATATGTTTGAAAATGTGTAGCTCAGGAATAGCAGATAGGGTAATTGTTACATTGCTGGATTCTCACATGGTCGACTAATGAATTCTGAACCCTGTGGCTTGAAAACACACTGGGCATGTGTGTGTGCATGCTCAAAATCCCAAACATAGAATGGAGGAGAAGAGATTGCTGCATGGCCATC
Organism: Tupaia belangeri chinensis; assembly: GCF_000334495.1. Classification (NCBI taxonomy): domain Eukaryota; kingdom Metazoa; phylum Chordata; class Mammalia; order Scandentia; family Tupaiidae; genus Tupaia; species Tupaia belangeri. The sequence continues at coordinate 3,428 of NW_006203755.1, forward strand.
CTGCCTGGGGGTGATTTATCACTTTTTGTCTCTCTGACAACACTTATGCCCTATAGCAAAATCGCTTAAAAGAAAAAATATAACTCAAATGTTGGGAGTATGTCACTTCAAATGGCACCAAAATATCAAATGTTTTCAGTAGCACTTTAAATATGAGCTTCTGAACTCTTCCTTAATAACATAGAAATCCCTTCTCTCCCACACACAGAAACCATGCACATACATGAAGAAAATATATGAAATGGAAAAATATAGTACAGCTAATCTACCATGTACAGTAAAGAAAACATGTACATATGATTGTGTTTAGAACATAAATGAGGGAGGTAAGACTATTAGCATTACTGTATTGGATTGTCAGAAAAGCCATGAAGCATTTTTGCCACAGATGGCACTAATTTATTTTTGGAAGTACCGAAGTCATTCTCATCTACATAATTGCCATGTCATTTCTTTTTATTTTTAAATTTTTTAATTTACATTCATTGACTGTACATCATTACAGCATACAAAATGAGATTTTTCCATCCAGAATACACGGTATATTGGCTCAATCAATTACATCAACATATGTGTTGTCAACAAATAATTTTCCATTTCTTGTTTCCTGTATATTTTGCCTTTTTTCCCATACTTGATTCCCTATCTCTCACACTCTGCCATCTCCCACCCTCCTCTCACCCTGTCTCTGGTATCAATTGTTGCTTTCTATGCCTTCCCCCCACACACAAACATTTTATTGTTTCGCTAAATATCTTAATTAATCTAAATATTTTTAATAGCAAGCACAGCCAATATATACATATCTATGAACACAAGTCTGACTTTAGGCATAAACCTCAGTGAGTAGAATGAACATACTATAAAGTAGCACCTAGCTGGGGCTATATAGCTTACTGCAGTCATCAAATA
>NW_006203755.1:4552-4867 GCF_000334495.1 Tupaia belangeri chinensis
CAAACCTATTGACAACTTGCGACAGGACACAAATCCTTAAAACTGGACAACAAAGCCTACAAAAAAATCAGCAATGTTTTAGTCAAAAGTCATAAAATTTTATGTCACCAATTCAGTCTCATGTACTTTATCTTCTGCTGTGGTTCGATTTTCTCAATTAAATTCTGGGATATAATATTCAACTCCAGACTTGTCCCTCTGATTAAGATGTCCATTTTCTTAGTTTTTTTTTTTAGAGGTTTTCTCTATAGGGCGCGTGCGCTCGCCAGACAGACAGAGACATAGAGACAGAAAGCGAGAAATCACCCCCCAGGG
>NW_006203755.1:4877-9145 GCF_000334495.1 Tupaia belangeri chinensis
AAAATCAGCAATGTTTTAGTCAAAAGTCATAAAATTTTATGTCACCAACTCAGTCTCATGTACTTTATCTTCTGCTGTGGTTCTATTTTCTCGATTAAATTCTGGGATATAATATTCAACTCCAGACTTGTCCCTCTGATTAAGTTGTCCATTTTCTTAGTTTTTGAACTCTTATTTCTGTGTGTCTGTATTTAATTTTCCTGATATAGCACTCCCTTGAGAACTTCTTGGAGATCTGGTCAGCTGACATTCCACACTAAAATAAGAAAATAAGCTATTTGGTTGAGTTTTTCAACACAATGAAGATGAAAAACCAAGCTCTACACTTTCACCACATTTTACTGTTTTATTTTGTAAGGGAAAGAATGCTCATCAAGCTTGTGAAAAGCTGTGTAAAGTTTATGATGACAGTGCTCCACAGAACATCAGCACCAATGATGGTTCATGGAATTCTGTGCGTTATTTTGATCTCCATGATGCTTCTCTGTCAGGGAGGCCCATCAAACAAAATAAAGGCACTGATGGAGTCAAGCCCTCATTACATGACATGAGAGATTGCAGAAACATTGAACATCCATCATTTAAACATTCAAAATCACCTGTAGAAGCTGGGATACACTAAGGAAGCTTGACATTTGGGTTCCTCGTAACTCAAAGAAGTTCATTTGACAGTGCATATAAACATCTATGATATGCTCATTAAATGTGAGGGAAATAATCCTATTTTTGAAGCGACTGATAACTGGTGATGAGAAGTGGATTGTGTAGAACAACATGGTGCATAAATGGTTTTAGTACTGATGTGATGATTCACCTCAAATGACATCAAAAGCAGACATTCATCAGAGAAACATTATGCTCTCAGTGTGGTGGGATTTGGAGTGTTTTTTGAGCTCCTGCCAAGGAACCGAAAAATCAATTTGAATTTGTACTGATGGACAGTTTGAATGAATTCATCATCCAGAAATGTCTAAAGCTTATGTGTAAAGATTGTGTTCCATCATGACAAGGTGAGACCACAAGTGCTGATCACGCATAGAAAGTTATTGGAGCTTGGAAGGGTGTGTTGCCACACCCACCACACTCTTCTGACCTTAAATTGTCAGACTTCTACTTGTTTCACTCTCCTTAAAACTCCTTGTGTGACTGGGACCAGTAGATAACATAATGGTTACATTGTTGGACCACCAAGTAGTTGACCATGGTTCAAGATCTAGACCTGGAGGCTTGAAACTAACACTGGATGTGTGTGCATGTATGCCCAAAATCCTGACCGAAGAATGGAGTAGAAGGGATTGTGGCATGGCCATCCCCCCTTGGGGGTGATTCTCAATTTCTCTCTTTCTGTCTTTCCAGTGAACACACATGCCCTATAGTAAAAATTTCTAAGAAAAAACAAAAACCAAAAAACTTGTGTGGCATATCATTCAATTAAAATAGATTGTAAATCTAGTTTTTTCACTAATATGAAAAACTGTGAACTTTCACTATGAACAAGGACTTAAGCTTGCTGAAAGATGGCAAAACATTATCAAACAAAATCGGCAATAGGTTTTTTATACCTATTGACCTTTAAAGACATAGGAAAAATACATCATGTCTTTTTCAGTAATCCAATATATTCTAACCCACACAAACTAGTTGGAGTAATAAAGAGTATTACATTGGATTAAATATTCACACCAGGGGACCAGCAGTTAGTGTAATGGCTATGTCGCTGGACTCCCATGTAGTCGACTGTGGTTCACATTCTGGACCCGGTGGCTTAAACTCACAATGGGTGCGTGTGTGTGCATGCCCAAGGTCCCGAGAGGAGAATGGAGGAAAAGGGATTGTAGCATGGCCATGCCCCCTGGGGGGTGATTTCTTGCTTTCTGTCTCTCTGTCTCTCTCTGTCTGTCTAGTGAGTGCACACGCCCTATAGCAAAAACCTCTTCAAAAAAAATATATATATATATCCACACCAGTACAGTGTGATAGACCAAACTGTTTTTATAATGTAGATTTCTTTAAAAAATTATTTCATTTTTATTCATTTCTTTTTTTATTTATTTAAATTTGACCAGAGAGGGACAGAGAGAGATGGCCCCTATAATGAAGATTAAAATGCACTTCAAAGTAAAATTAAAATTCTGGGAGGGGATTTTTTTCATTTTCTATTTTTTTTAATCTCATCACAGCACTGTTTATTCACAGTAGTCAATACACATAGTCAACCTAAATGACCATCATTTGATAAATGTATAAAGAAATGTTGGTATATGTACAATGGAATATTATTTAGCAGTAAGAAAGAATGTAATCCTGTCATTTGCAGCAACACAGACAAACCTAGAAGACCTTATGTTACATGAAATAAATTATGTACAGATGCCAAATACCTCATGTTCTCATTCACACCTAGAAGCTAAAAAAGTTGATCCTAAGGACAGAGTAAAATAGTGGTTGTGAAATTGGAAGAAAAAGTATTTTATTTAAATACAGTATTTTTTATTTTCTTTTTCTTTGCATACAATCATTATACATCTTTACAGCATACAAAAAGGATATTCCCAGCATGAATACATTATATATCAGTACAGTCAAAGATATTACTATACACATTATCATCACCAGATTCTTTTCCATTTTTTGGTTCATTGAATAATTTTGCTTCTTCTTTCTTTCTCCCCTTGATTCCCTCCCTTTCACCCTACCTGATTGTCTATCTACCTCTCGCACTGTCTCTGCTATCTACAATCGCTCTTCATGCCTTTACACCTTCCAGTCTCTCAGTTTCTGTCATAGAGTGCAGACATTCAATATATATTAAGCAGAGACATAGAATATTTCTCTTTCATACTCTGGATTGCTTCACATAGCATTAAATCTTCCATATTCATTCACTTTTGATCAAATGCCAGGGCCTCCTTTTTTTTTTTTTTTATGGCCAAGTAGTAGTCTGTTGTGTATATGTGCCACACTTTTTCTTTTTAAAAATATATATTTTAGGGACCAGCAGTTAGTGTAATGGCTATGTTGCTGGACTCCCACGTAGTCAACTGTGGTTAGAGTCCCAGACCCAGTGGCTTAAAACTCACGCCGGGCGTGTGTGCGTGCATGTCCAAGATCTCGAGAGGAGAATGGAGGAGAAGGGATTGTGGCATGGCCATCCCCCCCTGGGGGGTGATTTCTCGCTTCCTGTCTCTCTGTCTCTCTCTGTCTGTCTGGCGAGTGCACGCGCCCTATAGCAAAAACCTCTCAAATAAATAAATAAATAAATAAATAAAATACATATTTTAGTTTAGTTTAGTTTCTTTTATACATTCAATTACATACATCACTTAGCTTGTAAAGTGAATGTTCCAACATAAATACATTTCTCACAAGTCCAGTTGGAACATAATACATGTTATCATCAACAGATAATAACCCAATTCTTTGTTCCATAAATGTTTTTCCTCTCTGTTTTTCTCCTTAATGTCTTTCCTCAGACTCTTCTCCTTCTTCCACCCTTTTCCCATACTGTATCCAGTATCTATAACCATTTTCTATGTTTCTGTATCCTCAAGTCTTTCTGTTTCAGCCATAGAGTGAGGACAGTTTCAGCCATAGAGTGAGGACAGTCAGTGTATATTAAGTGGATACATACAATGCCTCTCCTTCATAGCCTGGCTTGCTTCACTCAGGAGTAAATATTCCATATTCATCCACTTTCTGTCAAAAGCCAGGGCCTTATTTTTCATGGCTGAGTAGTATTTCACGGAGTATATGTACCACACTTTTTCAATCCATTCTTCTGTTCATTGACATTTGGGTTGTTTCCATGTCTTAGCAATTGTGAATAATGCTGCAATAGACATAGATATGTAAGGACTTTTCTGACTAAGCATTCTTCTGTTCTTTGTGTAGATATCAAGGAGTGGGACTACTGGATCATATGGTACTTCTGTTTTTAGATCTTTGATAAATCTCCATATTGTTCTCCATGGTGGCTGGACCAGTTTACATTCACACCAGCAGTGTAGAAGAGTTTCCCTTTCACCACATGTCCACCAGCACTTAACATTTTCTCTCTTTGTAATCCTAGTCATTCTGAATAGGGTTAGGGGGTATCTCATTGCGGTTTTGATCTGCATCTCCCTTATGATAAGATGTTGAACATTTTTTGATATGCCTTTTGGCTATTCATACGGCTTCCTTAGAGAGTTGTTGGTTCAGCTCATTTTTCCATCTTTTAATTAGGTTGATCTTTTGATTTTTGTTGTTGTTGTTTTTGTTTGTTTTGT
>NW_006203756.1:0-545 GCF_000334495.1 Tupaia belangeri chinensis
TTATGGAGTTTCTCCTTCAAGTCATGGAATGATTATCTCTTTCCCAGTAATAGTTTTATTTTTATTGTTTTCCTCTCACATCTTAATGAGTTTAGTTACAATAAATACTCTGAATTCTTCTCCTGGATGTTCAGTGATTTCGTCTACTTTTTCAAATGTTGAAGATGAATTCTTATGTTCCTTTGAGGGAGTAAGTACATCCTGGATTTCTCATATTTCTTGAGACTCTGGTGCCATGTTTAGTCATCTGGTGATGTACTCAGTTTTTGATTGTTCTTTGGAGTAGATTATTTTTATTTGGAGTAGATTTCTGTTGTTGTGTGTTTCTGTGCTTCCCTTTGACCTGAATTAGCTAAATGCCAGTTTTCATCTTCAAATGTGGCAGTGTGGTGTCCACAGTGGGAGTTTGGTGTTCAGATTCAGAAAGAGGGTTTTCTTTCCCCTTTTCCTGATTTGTAGAAGTGAACCATCCTGCAATATCAGACTGCTCAGATGTTTGACTCCTATATTGCTAGACCTATTCAGTTGCTATGTGGCAGGAGATT
>NW_006203756.1:707-3998 GCF_000334495.1 Tupaia belangeri chinensis
TTAGCTCCACCCAACCCTTTACACTGCAGTTGCAGGAATGGAAAGGTGGTCAAGCATCTTAACTAGGATATGGTGTTGGGTGAAGAGCTGCTTGCTTTCACTTTGTTCCCTATCTAGGTCAGCATCTTGGGTGAGGAGTTGCTTGCTTTTGCTCTACTTCTAGATGGGAGGATAAACTGGAATCAGCATAAGAAAGACATCACACCTTCTAGAGGTACACGAGGAACCATGGCTGCCCTTGGAAGAGCAAATCACAGAGGATCCACTAAGCACAGAATGCCCCCATAAGCACATAGCCCTGTGCTGACCCAGCAATCTCTTATGCTGTGGCCTGGCTCTGCGAGCTGTGTATCCAGTCCATCAGGTATTCCAGAATGTCTACATTCTTTTCTGTTCAATTACCACCATTTCAATGTAAGCCACCATGATTTCTTCACAGAAGTATTGTCCCCTGTGACAGTCCTTCTTACTGGGCATATGCTTCACAGTTTATTTCTCCCATCCATGTCTCCACACAACCAGATTGGGTGCTTCCACATAGTTACTGAAAACCTAGTAAGTAGGTAGCAGGAGAGATTAAGTGAAAAAGCATAGGTCTTTTGCTCCCATGTGGCACAGTAAGGGAAACACACATTAGGTATTTGGACATACATCCTGACAGTCAGAGATGCTGGCCTGAATAAAGAAACTACATTTGTACAGGAGCACTGAACACAGCAAGGTTATCTACATGAGTCAGGGAAAGCTTCCTAAAGACATGAACCCTCAGTGGAGAAGTGAAGAGTAAACGGGGAATAACAAAGCAGAGGCACAGCTGGAGCAAAGGGCCTAGGGTAGGAGGAGCAAGCCCTCATGAGGAGCAGGAGAGAATTAATCAGGTGGATGGGGACAAAAAGTAACAAGGGAACCAGCATAGAAGGATCTGAAAAATATTCAGTCATGGTAAACAGGTTGGAGTTGCAATAGAGTCATGTCAGAGAGAAGAGATTGTCTGCACCTTGTAAAAATAAGTAGAGTTTTGAAGGGAAACAGGATTGGAGGAAGCTCAATGGGATGTGGGTGGTCATCCTTTTTGGAGGCCCTCCCAGGTCTGACAGGTGCTGAGATGGAGAGGGTGATAATGGAGATTTTTGTCTTTCAGGTACAAAAATCATTATCTGACTGGTTGTCATCTTGGGGACAGAAAGAAAAAGAGAGAAAATGCAATTTTTCCAAATCCTCACTTGAGCAATGAGGGGTTAATAGATGTGCTAGTCTTGGGAAATGGAGACTTCAGAAAGAATTTCTTTGAAGTTTGGGGAGTGACATCAATTTGGATAATGGTAGCTCCCAGATGACTCTTACATGCCCAAATGTGATTCTGAATAGATCACTAGTTTCTTGAATCTGAGCCCATAGGAGATGTTGAAGAAGCTGATGCCAATGTGGAAGATTGTATATTGCCTTATTGGATATCACAGACTGGGCAACTAAATAAGAACATAAATTTATTACCAATTGTCTGAGACTGAAAGTAAAATATTGTGGCCTTCTGGTGAAGGCCACATCTTCCAAATGAGAGGAACACTGTGTCCACGTGTAGCAGAAGGGGGTAGGGAAGAAAATCCCTCCATCAAGCCCTTTTATTATAACAGCAAAATTAAATGACAAGGGTAGACTCCTCAAGACCTGAATATGTCCCAAGAGGCCCCTTCTCCCAGCACTTTGTAGTGGGGATTAAGTTTCCAGCCCATGACGTTTGTGGTACACTTTCAGAATATAATAGGTATGAAAATGGTAAACTACTAAGAGGCATGGTTGTTCTAAGTCTCCTAACCGTCTCCTAACCCTGGTTGGTCAGTTTCAGTCACAATGATCTGGCTGTGAAGTTGCCCCTTACAGCACAGGACCATCATCCTTTTCTCCAGCTTTGTGAAATATAAGAGACTATCCACAGAATTAAATAGAGAAGCATAACTACTCCTCTGGCTTGGCCTGGGAAAGCCTCCGGCACTGAAATCCTCTCAGAATGAGGGATTTCCCACAAGGGGTCTACAGGGCTGTGTAGAGCCATCTCCCAGCACAACCTTTACTGTGGAATATGGTCCTTCTGCATCTAACAAGGCTGTGTGGAACATAACCACAATGTTTAGTAATGGTCACTGTGGCTGAAATTCTGGTAAAAGATTTGGATGGATTACTTGCCCAGGTTTAATTATCTAATTAATTATCTACTTTGTTCAATACCACTAAGATTCTTAATCGCCATTCCAAAATTTTTTCTCACCTTGTAAACACACTGACCGATCTTGCATAGGTTGTCCACTCATTGAATATTAACTCACTGAGTTACTGAAGAACAAGAAATGTACGTTAAGAAAAGGTAATTGTTGAAAAACTTAGAATGGCCGACCAGTGCTATAGGATGGTGGGTAAAGTGCTGTCCATTGGGATGTGGGATCCATATGGCCAACTTCACTTTGAATCCTGGTCCCAAAGGCTCCAAAGCCATGCCAGGTGTGTGTGTTTGTGAGACCCAAATCCAAAATGGTGGGAAAATGGAGAAGGTTTTTGTGGTGTGTACACATCTCATTTGAGGTTGCTCTCTCTCTCTCTCTCTCTCACAGGTGCATGCATCCTCGGGCAAATAAAATGAAAATGGTAGTAATAAACTGATGTGAAATTGTGACATGTGGTAACATACTGGGAGGTAAGTCCCCTGACAGGAAGAAAAAGTACAGTGGGCTTCAGTCACTAGCCTCTATTCAGAGGTTCACAATTTTACAATCGTGAAATTCATAGGCCTATACGATTAAAAAGCAATAAAAACTCAGATGTCTCGCATATTAGACTTCAAACTTCCCATTTTGCCAAATAATAAAACAATTTTAAATCTATGTTTATAACTATCACTTTATAAAAGAACATTTTTAACAGGAAAAAAAAACTTAGAAACTTACCTTCAGATAAAAAAGACACTGAATTAAATTAATTAGAGGTGGAACATTACTATTAAGTTGTCGGGAAAGTCATGTCGCATTTTTGCACAGAAAAATATGTACGTGACTTTCCTGACATACTTTTCTTTTGTTTTCAGACTAGTAAAAAGATTTTTAAAGTCTCTTTTTCTTTCATGATTGAGAGAGAGAGCACAGACTTAAAAGACAGAAATAGGCATCTCCAAAGTGGGTCTCTACATGCTTCAGTCCTCTTCCCCCAGCCTTTCAGCTAGTCAAGATCACAGCCTCCCATTGTCTTTCAGGCTGACTGGGGAAATGAACTTGTGTGGCTCCAGCCTCACAGACTAGAGTT
>NW_006203756.1:4774-8241 GCF_000334495.1 Tupaia belangeri chinensis
AGTATCACAAGGCTTCTAATAAATACAACAGTCCCTTAGCTTTACCTATTCCACCTTGGTTCATTTTCATGAGGTCATGATCAGCAATGATTTTAATGACTTTAATGGGACATTTCTCTCTAGATTTATTAGTAAAATACTTACAGGGCCAAATATTAATTTGTCCATTGATGACATAAGCTATGTTGGCAAAGACAATACATTGACCACCTCCTAATCCCCAGAACCTGTGAACATGTCACCTCGGATGGCAGAAAAGCCTTTGCAAGGGTGATTCAAATATGGTTCTTGGGATGGGAAGATTGTCTTGGCTTATTCAGACTGATTCAGTAAAACCTAAGCACCTCTTGTTTGAGGAAATTAGACCTAAGCACATGTTATTAGAAGCACATGCATGAGGGCCCTAACTCTAGATCAAATGAATTTTTCTACTTTACTCACTCTACGGCAACCTTCCTTTCCAGGTTGACACCCTGTGCGATCCTTCATCTGGTGTTCACCTATGTCCTGCATAATATGCTTTACAATTAACGGGTAATCAAAAGTGTTTCCCTAAGTTATGTGTGCTACTGTAGTAAATTAATCAGATCCAACCCCTGGGTTAGGATAGGGAAACCCCAGTTTATAGCTAATAAGTCAGAAACACACATAAAGACCACCTGAGGCATATGCCTGACATATGAACATTGGGAGACAGTCTTTTATAATTTGTCAGAGGGCTATGTACTCACCAGAGAGTACATAGAAATAAGGAGACAAAGAGAAACACGCAGAGGCACATGAAAATACCCACACCAATGAGATGTGCTCATACTACAATCATTTCTTCATTTTTTTACCCTTTTAAGATTTTGAGCATGCATGTTGGGCTCAGATTTGAACTGCATGGTCAGCCAGGAGTGATCTGGCTACCTTAGGCACCAGGTCACTGAGCCAGAGGGCAAGGGGGCAGTGGCAGTGATGAGAACTGAGCTCTCAACCTGTGAAATCTCACACAATATCCAATAGTCAGTATCAGAGCTGAAATGAATCAGAGGACAGTCATTGTGTTTTGGTGTAGAAGGGATTGCTTGCTTGTATAAGCTTGGGATTGGGGGCACCTGCTTGGTCCTAGAAGTTTTGTGTGGATTGTTGAGACAATAGGAGAAATGGAGTTGGGTTTTTCCTCAGTACTCTCACATTGTTGCAGATAGGGTGGGAGATTGCTACCAAAGGGCAGGAAATATCTCGAGGTTGATGGAACTATGCCTGGGTTATATAAGCACACATTTTTGCATCTGTCAAAATTTGTTGAATAGTATGTACAATTGGCATCTGTTTATTTCAGTGTGGTGTTAAATTATATCTTGATTATAAAGAAAAATAAATAGGTTGATGGTGGTGGAGAATGCTACCAGACTAATTTAAATCTAAAACCTGGCACAGCCTCTATGGCACAGCAGAGAGCAACCATTTGGGTCCTGGAGCAGTCTGACCCAGTAGGGCCCCAGGATCTGTTTTCAGCTTTTGACCTCTACCTCTTAGGTCGGGTCAGCACATTGGCAAGGCTGCTGCTGTGTATCCCCCATCCCGACCTAGGAATAAAACTTAGGTTGAATTAGCATGTCAGCAAGGCTGCTTGCTATTTTCTCCAGAAACTATGGTAGCCTTGCTGGGAAGCGACTGCCCCTCTGACTCCCGGATATACTACCATACAAAATTACATAGCTCTCTTGAGTATGTGATGAGATTTTCCCAAAAGTCCCCCGACCACTCCCCTCGGCACTGATCACCTACTGTTAACTACAATGCTCTATCTCTGTGGTCACAATAGAGGGTGTGTTGAAGTTCTATCTAGGCAGAAATAATCTTGACCTTTGAAAGGCCCTTCAAAATACATTTAACATAAACTTAATCTTTTCTTTACATAAAATAGGATTAGGCCTAAACTGGCCCAGGACACTTCCGCCCTCACCAAGTGAAATAGATATATTAGCATTTTTTAAATTAATTCTTTAAATTAAATTTTAGATCCCTATAAAACTATATAATTATCATTCTTTATTAAGATCCATAAGAACTAATACCTATATTTAAGATTTTCTTTTCTCAGCATCGTGTTCAGTAATCACAAGATGGCTGCCGTCGCATCAGCTGATAATTATCTCTGCTTGTTGAAGCTGCTTTCCCGAAACTGCATTCCATGAAGACCCGCCTACCACAATAGAGCCACCCTTAATCCAACCCTGAACGGAACCTATGATCCCTATTGAACTGATAATTAGAACATGTATCCCCTCACCCATTTAGTTGCATATATCACATTTTCAGTAAAAAGGCATAATAATTCCTGGCAGTGGTCACTCTTCAGAGAGCAATCTCTGGGGGTGTCCGGCTAAGGATGTGCATGAAAAAGGCACCGAGGACTCAGTCTTCTTCTTTTCCAGCGTTGCATCCGAGGAGTCAACCCATCCCTGTCAAAGCTGGACCCTGGCAGGGTCCCAGGACTGGTTGGCCCAAAACATGCCATACATGTTCACAGTCACTTTATATCACTCCTTGAAAACGCTAAACAACTGCTAATCCTGCTTTAGACCTTATGTGAAAAAAACTGATTTTAGTACCACAAAAGGGAGGAAAGCTCACTCCACAAAGTTCTTTTAATCCCACAACCTCAAAATGCCATCACCAAATACCTGGGTTTGAGAGTGAAGAGGATCATGCTTGGCTGAGGAGGTGTTGTTCTGTGAAAATTGCCAGATTCAGACATCTTTGTTGGGACATCAGCATGAAACATGGCTCTGTCTGGTACTGAGAGATACCTAGAGTGGAGGGGAGGGACACATATTATCCATGATGGCCTTGTACCAGCTCCCGTGCACTGTCCTCAGGCCTGATTTGAGGTCTTCTAGCTCTAACATGGAGCTGATGAAAGACCCTACAACTCTGGTGATGCAAAGCCTAACTCTCTGGTAAATTCTAATAGAAAAAGGTCACATACCACACACCTCAGTTATTCCCATAAATAGCCACAGGCCTTCTCGTGCACCTCATTAAATGCTCAAAATCCCAGTTCTCCGGGTATCCAATGGACAGTCAAGGTTTCACTCAATGTGAAAGACACAAACTTTATTATAGCAAAGGGGAGGAAAGCTCACGGACAAGAAGATTTTGCAACCCAGTGACCCAAAACTTCTGTCACTCAGAATCTATGTTCAAAAGTGAAGTGGATTGAGGACCAGCAGCTAGTGTAATGGCTATGTTACTGGACTCCCACGTAGTCAACTGCGGTTTGAGTCCCAAACACGGTGGCTTGAACTCACGCTGGGCGCATGTGCGTGCATGCCCAAGATCTTGAGAGGAGAAAGGAGAAGAAGGGACTGTGGCGTGTCCATCCCCCCTGGGGGGTGATTTCTCACTGTCTCTCTGTTTCTCTCTGTCTGTCTGGTGAGCACACATGCCCTATAGCAAAAACCTCTCAAAAAAAA
>NW_006203756.1:8444-10830 GCF_000334495.1 Tupaia belangeri chinensis
CTGAGGTCTCTTAGCCCTTCTAACATAGGATGACAAAGGGCCTTTCACCTCTGGGCAACAGTGCCTTACTTCCTGGTAAGTTCTGAATAGACAACAGTCAGGTCCACACACTCTGTCATTACCACAAACAGATAGAGGTCTTTCCTTGCAATGAGTTAAACACTTCAATTCCCGAAGCTTTGGGTGATGTCCAATGGATTTCCAAGGCCTCTGCCAACTCCCAGAAATGCCCTTATGCCATCTCCAGATCAAGACTGGTTAGACCAGGAGCTCCAACAGGAGGAACAGATTGAATGGAAGGTAGGCTGTGGACAGCAGGGAGCAAGATAAAAGTGACCATGGTAAGTCACACAGAGACACCAGAGGAAGCATGATACACAGTCCAGGACCCCTTACCCACACGTAACCACCTGTCCACAGTTATGTTTCTCATCAGTACAAAGAAATCTCAGAAGGGTGATTAAAATGCAGATACCAAAATTCTGATCAGTGGGACTAGGATGGCCTGTCCTGAGCTATCACCATTACAGCTGGATCCATGGCCACCCCATATAATTTCTCTCACTCGATTAGACTGCTATTAGGAACTTCATCAATAAAACAGGATGAGAAGGACATGTGGCAACATTTTAAGACCCACCAACTGGAGTGCTGGGATTTTTCCAACATTCTCCCACTGTCTAAGATTGTATGTAATGCATATTAAAAAAGGTTAATGTGGGTACTTTTGTTACTTAGAACACACACAAAATTTCTCTTGCCAGGTAACATGTTTCGATGGCAAATTGAGGGGTATCTTCTTGCCCTCTTCCCAAGCTAAATTCTGCCTCTACTCCTAGGAAAGGGTCATAACTGACTTTCATTCTGAATTTCCACTAATTGTTAAACATGGTGACAGTCAAGGATAAAGACTACATGAACGGAAAAAGTGTAGAAGACAGAAACCTGAATTATGTAATCACATGATTTTTCTCCCCCTTCCCCCTTTCTTAAAGAATAGTTAACTCAGCTCAACTCTCTATGTGTCCAGCACAAAGTCCCCCTCAGGGAGAAAACCACCTGGGAGCATTGTCTTGACCAAGCACATCTCCCCACAACCTGTCAAAGACTTCTTTCCCAGGTCAGCGTCTTTTGATACAAGTATCTTTTGAAAATGAATTGGACAGGATGGAGAAATAGAGAAGGAATTGTAGTAAAACCATGCCCCACTGAGAGTGTTTTTCCTTTCCCTCTTTGGCAAGAGCATATGCACTCCAGCAATTTTTAAAAAATGAAAATATAAAGTGAGAATTATCTCTGACTTCTGCAAGTGTATGTGGTACTTTTCCTGGTGCAGTCTTTGACCAAGTGCAGCAGGGTAGTAAAAGAAGCCCCTGGAACAGAGGTCACTTACCTGCCCAGGACCTGGGAACCCTCCTCCTATCCCACCTGACTGCCCTCCATGTGGTCTGTTTCCGTGTGACTGGGCAGCCAGGAATGCAGACAGATCACCAGCTTCTGAATCCCTCAAGGCTGGTGATATTTGCTCCCTGACAACATCAGAGAGCCAGAAAGAAACCTTGCAGAACACTCTTAATGTTCTTAAGGGACCAGCAGTTAGTATAATGGCTATGTCGATGGACTCCCATATCGAGGTTCGGGTCCTGGACTTGGTGGCTTAAACTCACACCAGGAGTGTGTGCATGCATGTCCAAGATCCCAAGAGGAGAATGGAAGAGAAGGGATTATAGCGTGGCCATCCCCCCTGGGATTTCTCGCTTTCTGTCTCTCTGTCTCTGTCTGTCTGTCTGGCGAGCGCAAGCACACTATAGCAAAAACCTCTCCAAAAAATAAGAGAAAATAAATAAATAAATAAAAGTCATTAGAACCAAGAAACAAAGGAAATGAATGAAGAGGGGACACTCACCAGGAGGGCCTCTCACTAAGAGGAGAATGGAGGAGAAGGGATTGCCATTTGGCCATTCTCCCTTGTGTGTGTGTGTGAGGGGGGACATGGGGGGCATGATTTCTCACTTTCTGTCTCTCTGTCTCTTTCTGTCTTACTGGTGAGTACACGTGACCTATAGGAAAAAATCGCTCTCAAAAATAGTTTCTTTCTATACATGAAGATGTTTACTGGGCAGAATTTTGCTTTTGTAGGTTAGGACCTTTGACCATTGGGTAAAAAGACCAATATACCATTTAATTATCAAACTAGCAATAAGCCCCTTGAAATGAGTCTTTAATTTGAGGGTTGAATAGGAAGGTTTATATTGTTTTACTTTAAGTCTACAAATTATCAATTTGTAGGAGACCGGGACTCAGGATTATATATTTTTTGTATCTCCAGCAATAATAGTGAATATACACTAGGCTGTAATACTTGCAGCTTAAGTAGATTGTAAAG
>NW_006203756.1:11077-12722 GCF_000334495.1 Tupaia belangeri chinensis
TTTTTATATTAAGATAAGTTTATTGGGGATGTTAAATGCATTTTTAGCTTATAATATTTTATGATGTATTGTTTATTGGGGCATGACTCTAAAGTTTAGAAGCATCCATAATTTCAAATGTTACTGAACATATCTTTTCTTTTTAGTGGTAGCCCTAGCATGATTTAAGTTCTGTGAATGCAAAGCACAAAAGTGATATTGCCTCAAAATTACACATTCTCACATGTTGTTTTTTCCATTTACCGGTGCATTTACCAATGTCCCCTGGACATCAAATTAAAAAGAAAGACAGAGATGCACTTGTTAGTGTACTCCTTTCTGCCTGTGGACACTGCTGGGAAATCATCATTGAAGTTTCCCATCCCCCTGCTGTCATATCTAAGTCAAAGTCTCCTGAAGAGACAGAACAGCTATAGAAGCTCTTCATCAGAGGGTTGAGCTTGAAACAACAGACAAGAGCCTAAGGAGCTTTAGGGGGATACTAAGGAGCACTGGGGGATACTCACAGACTTTGTAGTAATGTGAGATCAAACACCAAGTCCAGGAGCTTTGAGTTTGTCACATATGCTACTGCAGAGAAGGTGGATGCATGGCTTGATCAAAGGGGAAATGGGAAGAATGAGACAAAGAGACAGAGTAACAATGGACACAGACAGCCTGAGCCTAGGTAGCCCAAACAACTTGTGCTACCAACACAAACTGGGTGTCGGTATTAATACTGCAAGGTAACTCTACATATGTGTATTTCATGACATTCCATAGATACGTTGATGTGTTACAATGATAAGAAGCAGGTAAAAAAATCTATAAAGTTCTAGACATACTGGGCACGGTGTATCCCTTCTTGATAATCCCATCAAGAGGACATTCCATTATCTTATTTTCTAATGGAGAGAAGCCTAGCTGCAGTTTGGGAAAGAAACATAAGGCTATAGATTCTCTCCATAAGGCGGGCACCACCATGCCCAGAAAAGGCTAAAGAATCTCACAGAGACAGAGCAGGAATTGGACTTTGCTAACTGGAGGGTCAATCAGACATGTCTGTTGGAACATCCCTAGCAATTTTCACCATTTGTTCTGCCTGTAGTGAGGATCAAAGAGAGGACATGTTGCAAAGTTCTGCCAAAGCCAAAAGGGATAGGTGTGTTTGATCAGAGCATGTCCCCACACCTCACTCAGGGCCTCCCTCCAAACAAGTCCTTACCCCTGCATATTAACTATTTTTGCTGGTGGCAAAAAAGAAGATACACACCTGTGACCCTTCCTCCTACAAATTGATCATTGGTAGATTTAAATTAAAACAACATGAACTTGCCTACTTATCCATGAAGTTAAAGATTCATTCCAGGGGGGCAAGCAGTTAGCACAATGGTTATGTCACTGGACTCCCATGTAGTCGACCGCAGTTTGCGTCCCGGACCTGGTGGCTTAAAACTCACATCGGGCGCGTGTGCGTGTGTGCCCAAGATCCCAAGAGGAGAATGGAGTAGAAGGAATTGTGGCATGGCTATCCTTCCTGGGGATGATTTCTGGCTCTCTTTCGTCTATCTGGCAAGCACAGGAACCCTATAGCAAAAATATTTCTCTAAAAAAAAAAAAAAAAAAAAAAAAAAAAAGGAAAATTAAAACCAAAAAAAAAAAATTT
>NW_006203756.1:12740-13054 GCF_000334495.1 Tupaia belangeri chinensis
CTGATTTAATAAAGTGTCCACTCAACTCTGAAAAAGATCTTTGGTGGTAATATTAAAGATGACACTAAAGAACATTACCTAAGATTATTTTTAACAGTATAGGAAAATTGAAATGACTGAAATATTGATGAACAGAGGCAGTGGTAAGAATAGGGTCTCAGTGAGAGCTCCAGTTCCATCTCCAGGCTCCTGGCCAGCAAGGGACATTGAGGCAGGGGAACCACTGCCCCATCTCCAGCTCTCCCAAGCCCAGGACACTCCCCCCTAGAAAGGTAGACAGGTTTTTTTTCTTTGCTCTTTTTCTTTCTTTTGTT
>NW_006203757.1:0-42119 GCF_000334495.1 Tupaia belangeri chinensis
ATGCTTTTCTATATAATTCCCTCCTCCCACAGATGTTAAGATTATGGGACCAGCAGTTAGCGTAATGGCTATGTCACTGGACTCCCATGTAGTTGTCCGCGGTTCGAGTCCCAGACCTGGTGGCTTAAAACTCATGCCGGGCGCGTGTGCGTGTGTGCCCAAGTTCCTGAGAGGTGACTTGAGGAGAAGGGATTGCGGCGTGGCCATCCCCCCTGGGGGTTATTTCTTGCTTTCTGTCTCTGTCTGGCGAGCGCATTGCCCTATAGTGAAAACCTCTCCAAAAATAAATAAATAAATAAATAATTTTTAAAAAAGATTAAACATTAAAAAATTGTAAGTGAAGCTTTTAAGTCACTGAGGACACAAGCTGCAAAAGCTTAGCATATATGTGATTTGTTCCTTTGGTATCCAAGTAATTTCTGTTCTATCTGTCCCTCACCTTCCTTATGCAGACAGTTGCAAACATTCACATATTTTCACACGCACAGAACATCTGATACAATCTCTATCACTCTCATTTGGAGAACTGTAGGAATCTCTTAATTAGACTTCCAGTAGGAAGTTTTGGCCCCACTCCTGCAGCAGTTTTTCTCTTCCATGTCAATGTTTGGTATTACATAACTTTAATAAGTGCTAAAAGTCATCATCAACCCAAAGAAATGATCTTTCTAGGTCTGGCCCTTTTGCATGGTGGTTAAGCACTGTGCATCGGAGCTGGATCCCACGCAGCTGACCACAGTTCAAATCCCAGCCTTGGCAGCTTGTAAACCATGCATGTACATAAGTGCTTAGGTTCCTAATGGAATGGAGAAATGTCAGAAAAAGGATTGCAGGATGACCACATTCCACTGGGAGGCTCTCTCTCTCTTTCTCTCTTACTCTCCCTGGAAATAAAAAAATAAGAATTTTTTAAAAAAGCATGTTCTTGGAGCAAGCAGGTGGCATAGTGGTTAAGGTGCTGGACTCCCACATAACTGACTGCAGTTCGAGTCCCAGACCCAGTGGCTTGTAAATCACACCAGGAGCAGGTGCATGTGTGCCCAAAAGTCTGGAAAGGAGAATAGAGACAAAGGGATTGTGGTGTGGCCATCACCTATAGAGGGTCATTTCTCACTTTCCTTCTTTCTTTATCTCTCTGTCTCCAGCAAATGCATATACCCTATGGCAAAAACTAAAAAGAAAAAAATGACCTTTCTGAACTCCCTTTTCCCTATGATTCTAAAATTTAGGTTTTAAGCACTTAGCACTTATTTCTTCTCCTTACCATTGAATGTCCAATAAATTAATAACTTACTCTCACTTGACTACCAGAAGAAAAAATACAGCAATTTCTAATTCTCTAGAGTTTTTCTCACCAAATATATCTTCAAATTAAATTCTTCTTGTTATTATGATGAATTTCAAGATGGTCTTGCCTTAGCTTCTCATCTGGAACCTTCACCTGGCGGGAATTCCATTCCTGGCTCTTTCAGGCATGGTCTCTCTATGTTCCCAGGCCAGCTGCAAGCTCATCATTCTCCTGCCTCCCCTCCTGAGTCCCTAGGCTCAGAGGAACATGCCTGGTCTCGAGCTTGTATCTGGGATCAACCCCAGGTTTCCCATGTGGTTCTAACAGCATCTTAGCAGTGTCCAGCACTCCAGCTAAGCCATTCATCTTAATTACTAAATCTCAAAACCTATTTTAAATTATGTTTTATAAAAGTACATGCAAAGCTACTCATCAACATTAATATTCATTCAAAACCATTCATTTTGCTCTTCATACCTTATTTCTTACTACATTTTTGTTTTACGTTTGGCTAAGAAACCTGTTTTCTAAGTATTGGCATTAAATAATCACAGAACTCTAAATAAAACTAGTACAACAAACATATAAATTTTTTTTAAAGATGTTTTTTGCTATAGGGTGCGTGAGCTCGCCAGACAGACAGAGAGAAACAGAGAGACAGAAAGCGAGAAATCCCCCCCCGGGGGGATGGTCACGCCGCAATCCCTTCTCTTCCATTCTCCTCTCAGGATCTTGGGCAAGCATGCACACATGCCTGGCGTGAGTTTAAGCCACCGGGTCCGGGACTCGAACCACGGTCGACTACGTGGGAGTCCAGCGACATAGCCATTACACTAACTGCTGGTCCCAACAGACATATAGATTTTGAAATCCTCATTTAAATATTGACCACAGGGGCCAGCAGGTGGTGCGGTGGTTAAGACTCTGGATTCTCACATGGCCAGTTGTGGTTTGGGTCCCAGACGCAGCAGCTTGAAAATCACAACTGACAGATAAAATAAATAAATAAATAAATAAATAAATAAATAAATAAATAAAGGCTATAAACTAGTGTTGATGTCCCCTAAAATAACTTGTGATTTACATTCAATAATTCTAGTCTATTTAAATCCAATAGTAATTAGCAGAAAATATTAAAAGCATATAAAACCAGAAAAAAAACAAAATAGTCCACACTAGCATATTTGGTTTTCTTTTAAGAAAGATTTTTGCTATAGGATACATGTGCTCGTCAGTGAATTAGAGAGACACGGAGAGAGAAAGCGAGAAATCACCACCACCACCACCACCATACTGCCAGGGGGGATTGCCTTGGCACAGTCCCTTCTCCTCCATTCTCCTCTTGGGACTTTGGGCACGCAGGCACACACACCCAGCATGAGTTCCAAGCCACTGGGTGCAAGGGTCCAAATGTAGTTGGCCATGTGGGGGGGTCCAGTGCCTCAACCATTACACCACCTGCCGGTCCCACTCTAGCATATTTGGAAAGGTGTCCTGACTATATTAAGGCTGTATCTGGTCACTACCTATTTATACAGGTATGTCAGGGCAAGCACGTCCTTAACTTTATGCTGAAGAGTCACTGCATTTGTTTCCCTACGCAAAAAGCTTGATAAAATGAGTTAAAATAATTCTGTATTAAGTTGATATACTTTTGTTAATAAGTTGAATCACTGTGAGCAAATTTTGCAAAGTTAGGTGCCTTCATCATCCTTGCTTTCCAAGTCAGATTTCTTGGAGGCTGTGGGATAGAAAACCTAATTTTATGCAGGTTAACTTCATGTTGCCAGCCCTCCATCAGATTTCACACTTTTACAATCCCCATAAGTCCATTTGCTGGTACACTGACATGTAGCACCTAATGACAAACACTTCACCAAAAATCTATGGAGGCTTGTTTGGAGAAAAGGCAAACACTGGAATAGAGAGCTGAAATGAAATATTACTACCATTTTCCCCCATGGCAAATTTTGGTTCAGCCCTTCAAATACTCAGAAAACTGAAATATTAAAAAAGTAAAGCTCACGTGTACTTGGATATAAGTCAGAGGCACAAAGAAAAATCCTCATTATTTTCCTCAATACATTCAATAAATTCAAGGCCAGATTCACATTGCTTCAGAAATTATTACTATCCCTTCAACCTGAAGAAAGTTCTCATAAGAAATCACTTTTAGCACTTAATCTATCCTTTTTGCTTTTCCACGGACAATATGAAAGCACATTTATACCTATCCTTAGACAGCTAGTGGGGTTAAGTATATACCAAAGGCTTGCAAAATTATCTTTAGAACCCCCACCATTCCCTGGTATATAATTACCAAGGTGATCTGTCTATGCCCCCCAAATGTAGCATAAAATATGAAAAGGAAGCCCGAATATGCTTGGAAGGAAGATAAGATAATGCAAAGAGAAATAAATCTGTAAGAGTCTGCTGAATGCCAAGCTAAGAAAGTGGACCACGGACAGCATTTTATCAAAGAGCAGCCTAAACAAACGTCAAGGGGAATAATTTTTCTCACAAATATGGGCAACAATGGAGGGAATAGCATGCCCTCTCATGCATTTAGTCAGGGTTAACAATGGATAAAATTATCCACATGAACACATTTAATAACCCTCACCTGTCTTTCAATTTGCAGGATGTAGTCAAGATACAGCTAATAAAATACCCCCCCAAAATTGTTTTAGCCACCCTGAAAAGAAAAAAAAAGTCTTCCAAGAAATCAAGCAAAAGAGGATGAAGGGCATCCCTGCCAAGATAACTGCCTTCTTTTTGAGTAGCAAACCCTCATAGTGAAAGCTCCAGGATCCTTGGAGGGCAATACATTGCTATCACGCTTAACACAGTCAATTCAGAAGGAAGCTTGGTAGACATTTCTATTTCCCTCCCTGTTGTTGTCATTCTCCCAATAATGATTTGAGCTCCAAGAAAGGATCCAAAAATAATTTTAGGAGTTGCAAATGAGGAAGGCCAATTAGAATCTGTTATAAATTGGATCTGTTATAAATTGGACTGGGGAGGCACACTCACGCCCCTTTTCTTGTGAGCTCTCATTTTATGGAGTTAACTGACCCATCTTTAAGAACACATTCAATTGTAAAAGTAGACGTTTCTGAAGATGCATTCCATGAAGAAATGTCTGGATGATGACATATAAGGGGGACCTATGTTATGTATGGTACTCAACCACAGGCAGTCATGTCCTAATCATGGGGCGAAAGCTCAGTTCAATCAACTTTTCCCAGTTAATTACTGTTTTCTTTTCCTCATGACCCTGAGTCCTCAACCGTAAGTTCAGTAAGAGGTGACTTAAGACAGATGGTGACGAAAGATTCTGTTCAAAATAGCCTCTCTCTCATCCCTGGCTGACGGTTGGGCGGAGGATTGCTGTGATCAACCTTGGAGATAAATGGTCATTTGCCTAAATTATTAAAACTATACTTTCAAATGGCATCGTAAGAAAGAAACAGTCTTTGATATCAGTTAATATCAACCCTGCCCTCCAGAATGATATATGGTATATGCAGAAGGGGTCACACAGAAAGCTAAGCAGCTTGCATGGGGTGGGGCCCATGGGGTGAGAGAGATTTGAACAAGCACGAGTTTCAGCAAGGACAAAGAACAGACTAGATTCATAAAGGACAGGCTGTGGCAGCCCAGATTCCTTTCTGCGGTTTGCTCTCTGTCGCCCACCTAAAAACTGACCTCAAAAAATAGTTTACTCCAATTACAGAGAATTGTATCTTTGAAACCTAATAGCACATGACTGGAATTTCCTAACACAGGGGCCACAGAGTCTTATGGAAGTTCTATGTTCTGCGCACAAGGTTCTACCCCATTCCTGGCTCAGCGTAACGGAGGGAGGCAGCTGCCTATCCAGGGCTTCCTCCAAGTGCAGCTGGGCCAGGAAGTTCCCAAGTGCCAACAGCATGAGCTTCAAGGCAGCCAGAGGGCAAATGTGATGCCACTTGGCAGCCAGCTACAACGGGGTATGGGTTAGCCTGAAGCAAACTGACTATCCCCTTGCAAAGTTCCAAGAGCAGAGTAAGAAAATGCCTGGAAGAACATTTCCTGCCCCCTGCTAAATTGCTTTCTCAATTCCCATTTCTTTGGAGAATAATAAAGATGATGAAGGAGGCAAGGGAGCACCAACTAGGTCTTGCCAGTGGACATTTGTGAGGTACTACTGACCACTGTATCTGGTCTATCATACATTTGTTTTAATAAAAGAAGGAAGATAAGGGGAATACTTGATTTGAATCCCTTAGTCTGTTATGAATTTTTTTAAACTTACCCACACAAATAAAAAAAAAAGAAAAAGAAAAAAAACACCACTCAATTCAGTAAGAAAAGATACCAATCTTTAGTGCCTGAGATTTGGAATCAGATATATCTGAGTGTGAATCTCAGTAATGCTCATTTCTATGATTTGGGGTAAGCTAATTACTGTCTTTCCATTTTGGATTTCTACATAAATGAACTAAGAAAAATAAGAATAACTCTCTGTCGGATCATTATGAGAATTAAATGTAATAATGTATGTGAGGATTTTGGTCAGTGCCTGACATGACCACACAATGAATGTTATTAGCAATTACATATTTTTATAGAACATGGATACTACCAACTCTAAAGATGTGAACATTTTGCATTATTTTCTACCATGTTCCCCTTTGTATTAAATACATTTAAGCACACTAATGTGGCTTTTCCTTTCAAGGCAGATTTCAGAATGCCTCTAAAATTGGTTTCTGTTAAGCTGCACATTTGACTTTCATGAGCTGATATCTATTTCTTGAACTGAGAGAATAAAACAGATCTTGAGGGTGGAGAAAAGCCTGTGGACCATAGAAGGTTCATTCCCAGATGAGTCAGACCTGACTTGGTCAATAACTGTTCACGATCATTTCATCCAAACTGATAAGAAAGGCCATGCAGAGGTGGACAAGACATGATTTCATGCAGTATGAGAAATGAAGAAATGGAAATGTGTTCTGAAAGGTGACCTTTGAAAAGTCAAGCACAAAATCTAATAATGTCTAATACCTTCAAAACAATAAATTCTTCCATTAAAAAAAAAAAAACAAAAAAAAAACCTTAAGATAAGCCAGGTGGTGGTAACATACTTTTCAAGCAAAGCTGGATCTAAAAGGAGGATCATGGGTTTGGTTCCCTGGTTCATCTGTATATGCTGGGTCCACGCAGGGGTGATCCTGTCTGGCTGGGGAGGCTGGGGTGGGGTGAGGGGATCAAGGCATGAAACCCGATGGAGGAGGGTGTTTATCTTTCTCTTTCTTTTTGTCTCTTGCTCTCATGGAAGGAAGGAAGGAAGGAAGGAAAGGAAAGGAAAGGAAAGGGAAGGGAAGGGAAGGGAAGGGAAGGGAAGGGAAGGAAGATTTTTTGAGAGAGATTTTTGCTATAGGGCGCATATGCTCGCCAGAGAGATAGAGAAATAGAAAGTGAGAAATCACCCCCCAGGGAGGATGGTCACACCGCAATCACCTTTCCTCCATCCTCTTCTCAGGATCTTGGGCACGCATGCACACATGCCCAGCATGAGTTTTAAGCTACCAGGTCCAGAACTTGGACTGTGGTCAACTATGTGGGAGTCTAGCGACATCACCATTTTGCCATCTGCTGGTCCCCTCCCAAAATATTTTAAGTGGTAAATTTGGAAGTCAGGGAGGGTGAGTGAAATAAAAAGACTTCCATGATTGACCACAACGCTTGTGTTAATGTGTCATGTTAGATGATGATGGTTTTATCATTCCTGATCAGTGATGAGAAAGCATCTCTGCTGACTGTTCAAGCCACCTCTGCCAAGGTAGCTGTCTATGTGAAATACATCCAGGCAGAGCCCCTGGAAGGGTATCGATGACTGATGATGAGAAAACCAAATACATCTAGACTTCACAGGGGGCCAGCGCTCTTGCCCAGGGCCCACCTAAACTAAACCTATTGTCCATGGGTGATCAGTTACTGTCAAGAGACATGTCTCATAGCATTAACGTTTTGGCCAGAAATGGGCAACTGCCAAAAAATAGGTCACTGACTTCAAAGCTTAGCCCCCAAAGTTTCTGATCAATTATTCTTTCCTTATTGGTAAGTGAGGTCTATGTATCTTTGGGTGTGTGTATGTAAGTTTCCCTAAAGACAATGTGTTTTGATTTTCTCTCTATTGTATACTTAAGGCAACTAAGATCTATTAGTCAGTCTCTGCACAGAGCAGCAAATTGCACTCCTGTATTTTGAACTAGAGATTTCTTTCCTCAATTTGAATATTTCATGTTAAATCAAATCGTCCTTTGTTTATGTTTATGTGGGACAGAATATACCCATAGGCCAAATTATAATGAAAAACAAAAGAGGCTGTCATGTCATTACTGTGAGAAGGGACATGAGCAAAAGGGGGCACATTCCAAAATTTTGTTAGCATAACATTCGGAGAAAATCAAATTAAGGTTCTTCAGAGCAGATTGTTGTAGAAAAAAATACATAAAATTGAGTTTATTGGCGGCAGTTCCTTTGAGAGAGTTTCTACTTAGAAGAAGGAAAAGGCAGTTATGCTTTTGCGGGGGAAGGAAGGAAACAGAATGGCATGTGGTGTGGCCCGGCTAAGAGCAGGTTTCTGGAAAGGAGGGAAGGCAGGATACCTGCTCAGGAGGAAATGTTCAACAGATTCTCATGGACTGCAAGCTGTTTTCCCTTGCCGTGCCTGCCACGAACTGAAAAGCAATTCAGGATAACCCAGAGGAGTTTTCCTTTGGGAAGCTTATGGTTTTTAAAGCATCCTCCAAGAGGCAATTCCTCATGCAAGTGTCTTAGCCACTTTAAGAAGTCTGGATTTTAGCTCTGCCATCTCGTGGCCATTGCAATAAATACTGCTCTTTTCCACTTTTTCTAAAGTAGTTACATATTTCTAATGTCTATTTTGTAAGGGTACCAGAAAGAGTTCTTATTCAAAAAAAGAAAGAGCATTAGCTAAAGGAGTGACCCATACCTCCATGATGCAGAGAGAGCTAGAATATTCCACATTCTAATCCCCTTTCCGCTGACATTTCTCCTTCTTTGATGAAAGTCCAGATTCAAGCAATCACCTGCCAAATTATCATTCAGTATAAAATTGGGCCTGCTGAGAAGTTGCTTAAGAGCTGAAAGGCATGTTTGAGGTGCCTGTTTTTTGTTTGTTTTAATAACATCACATAGTAAACACAGAGTTGTTTGCAAATTCATGAAAATCTCACCATTTCTATACTTGCCATCAATTTGCTAAGAGAACATCCAGAATAAAATACATTGTAAATCCAAAGGGGACTCTGCATCTGAACAAAAACAGAGGAAATACCTTTCTGCAAAGAACTTCTACTCCAAATGACTGAAATTAGAAACACACACTTTAAAACTGTGAGACAAAGAAGGGAGACCAACTGTACCACAGTTCTGTGATGGGAAGAAATGACTCAAATGCCGCCATGACAACCCAACGAGCTGTCCCAGGCATAGTCACTAATTTGTTAAATGCGTCAATGAGACAGAAAGCAAATGCACGTGGTCATTTCTTGGGCGAAGTTTCACCAATTGATCATCATCTTTAAACTAAAAGGAAGTGCAAGAGCATATCCACTGACCATAAACGAATCTCAGAGCCCACATGACAGAAGTATAGAACTCCGTATCTACGTAAATAGACCTCAAGTATTACATTGCTAAGCAACTGGTTCAAAAGACCAGCAGAACAAAGAGCTGCAAAATTCAGCTGGTGAATGCAGAAATAATGAGAAGCTATATCTGTTAGTTATCTGAAATCTCTGGTTTCATGAGCACAATATGTGGGACACTACCAGAGTGCCCCTTTTCAGAGAGTGGAGGAACACGAAACCAGACGGCGGATGCAGAGTGAGAGAGTCTGGTAAACTACCTGAAAGCACTCCACATCTGGAAAGAATCGTGAGGGAACCAGCCCAAGACACAATGGTATAGAAAGCAGCCTCAGATTTACAGTATGGGTGGCCTTGTGGCTCATGGAAGCAAAATTTCTACCCAGGGAGCAGCGATCACTGAAAATGGGAACATTTCTGATGTAAAATTATCAAGACCAACCCAAAGCAACTGAACGGAATGAGAGTTGCTCTGGAGTGGCTGTTTACTGATCACACAAGCAAACCAGTCAGATGACCAGGGATAGTCCTTCAACTCCTACAACTCACCCAATATATATTTACTGGCGCTCTACCATGGATCAGTGATGAATGGTCAGGCCAGACTGACACGATCCCCTTTCGTGGAACTTAAAACACAGCATACCCCCGCAGACTCCACATTGTCATAAGACGGGTTGGCCCACGCTGATGCCATAAAACACAAACACCTTTCCATGACCATCAGGAGCAAGTGCTGGATCACCAGCAAGGCCGGGCAAAGATAGTCATAAATCCTGTTGATCAACCCACAGGCTGGGATAAAAATCCATATGTCATTTCCACCCACATGTATCAAATATTGGAATAATTAATTTAAAAGCTCCCTCTTGGGTCAGACCATGGTGTGGTGGTTAAAGTGGCTGAACTCCATATAGTTGGCCATGTGGTTCAAGTCCTGGCCCCAGCAGTGTGAAAACACACTGAGCACATACACATATGTGCCCAAAATTCTAAGTAGAGATAGAAATAAAGGAGAAGGGATCATGCCCCATGGGGTAGGGGGACAGTGGTTTCTCACTTTTCTATCTCTGTTTCTGTCTCTCTCCAGAAAGCTCACACACCCACTGGCATTTTTTTTTTAAATAAATAAAATAAGAGTTTCCTTTCACCTTATTCTCTCCTTTCTGAATGCCTAGTGCAATCCTGCCATAATCCAAAAGCTCATAAACAAAGGAACAGAATCATAAAACTTCAAATGCAAAGCAAGTAGGTTGAATGATACATGTGAAGTTCCCTCGTTTGTGGGGCAGAAGTAGTAGAAAATGGGCAGTTTCATACGGGTCAACCTCATAGTTTTCTTCTAAAACTAAAGCTGCTTTTTTGACTTCTTTGTGTACATGCTTATAAACCATGCCCATAGAGAATAGAGAATATTGATTCTTTATTACTTTATACCCTCAAAGCTTTAGGAGGTTTAAGCAGTTCCCTCTCTAGAAGCACCTATGGCTGACCACTAGAGACAATTAACTCCGTTTGCAGGAAAGTGAGCTTGTTATACAAATGGGAGGTGGGGAGGGGAAATAGAAGCCCAGAAAGGTGGCAGAATCCGGTCTTGTCATAGAGACCCTGAGACCTGGAAAATCACTTAGTGAGAAAACATCCTGGTGACCAGACTCTAACCGACACTGATGGCCACTCCCTGTGATCATGATCTGTTGACTGATTGCTCGGAGATCAGATCATCCATCTGCCTAGACAGCTTTGAGGCTGCGCAGCTCCATGGAGCAGCAACAGAGTCCCTCCCCCACTTTTAGATTTGAACTTTACATCAGGGGCCTAAGACAAGAGTCAGCGAAGAATGGGAATGCAGAATTCTTAAGGGAGTTTTCCAAACTCCCTCGCAATTTTCCACTGAAGCGAGTACTGATTTAAAAAATAAAAAAAGCCACCTTGGGGTGACTGGAGACTCATAGATGGCGGCATCAAAGAACCGTCTACTCTCAGCCAGTGCCTCCCTCTCTACTGCGCCCGCAGAGAATTTACTAGGGACAGAACACTGTACTAGGTGCTAAGAACAGATAAGACATGCAAACTATTCTGGTAAAGAAAGAAAAAAAATCATAAAAAGAAAGATAAATAAGAGGTGATTAACGACACCATTGTTAGGGTAGAGGATAACCAGTGGTTAATCATGACCACTTTGATTACTAAATTACATGCAGGCATAAGTGACACACCGTGTTTCATACAGTCCTCTCAAAATATTCTTCTGAAAGAAAGTTGTTATGATCCCCCCTGTGAAGTGGGCTGAGAAATTAAAGTAGATTATCCCAGGTTTTATACTTTTTAAAGGAGAATTAGAATCTGAATCGAAGTCTGTGTGACTCCAGAGTTTGAACTCTTGGTCAATTTGCTGAAATACTTGGTTGTAGGAAGCAAGAGATGTCCTTTTGTTCTGACATGATGGAGGCAGACTTGACAGAAGGTAAGGACGAAGGCCAAGTATAAGGGAGAATGGGGCTGGAAGAGCTCTGGTCAAAAAAAGAGGCGCTTCCAGAAAAGCCAAGAGGATCTGGTCATCTGCAATGATTCTTTCTGTCTTGCTTATTTGCACTTCTACAGTAGCTGCATAACTCTCAGGGATGTAAAAACACTATGAAGGAGAAAGTGTGATCCAATGAAATGAGCCCCAAGGGTCAACCCAAACACTGGTATTGGCTACTGTCGATGCCTTTATACATGCACGCACACATACACACATATGCATACACTTTCACACCTATGTATACACAGTCATTCATGCATGTACACACAAGGACATACAGACACACTGGAGTGAGACTGTCAATGCTATTTTTGGGAACAGCAGCCTTGTGTTCTGAAATTGACAATGTCTGTCCTACTTTGGGGGATAAAAATGCCTTTTTCTCAAACAATGGTGACAGGAGTTAACATATAAATAGTCTTATTTAGTTTAACCACTCAATCAGGTTATCAATTATATGTTATTTTCAAAAACTTTTTTTCATATTATTGGTTCATAATACCTGAAGTCTAAAAAGCACTCTTTTGATTGCTGAATATTACTATAATTATGGCATGTTTGAGGAAAGTTGAGGCTTCCCTTTGGTCTTCCTCTGCTCTGTCTATTGAGGTTTGTTTTTCCCTTTAAAACTGACTGACTGGCCAGCAGGTGGCATAGTGGTTAAGGCCCTGGACTGCCATGTGGCTAACTGTGGTTCACGTCCTTGACCCAGCGGCTTGAAATTCACACTGAGTGTGAGTGTGTGCATGCCCCAAGATCCCCAGAGGAGAATGGAGGAGAAAGGGATTGCAGCATCACCATTCTCTTTCTGTCTCTCTCTCTTGCTCTGTCTCTCTGGCGAGTGCACATGCCCCATAGCAAAAAAATCTCTCAAAATAAATAAATAAATAAGAGTGCTCCGCATTTCCCTAAATGTTGCTGAGGTTTCTAAGCCGGCTACCTTATAAGTGTCATGTTGAACCCAAACGGTTTTCACTACGTGACCATTCCTTTGACAATGTATGTTTTAGATATGATATCCTTAGGATATGAATGGAGAATAATTTCTTTATTTCACACATATACCCTGTCAGACATAAGCCCTGCCTCCTTCCAGGGCCCTCACTGGTCAGAGAAGGAAAGAAAATCTGAGTTGGTCAATGCCAACCCCTAGGAAAATCACATCTGCGGGTGGCTGGAACGGTCATTTGTAAGATGACATGCTCTGCCCATCTTTCCATTGTCCCTTTTGTTCATTTTCTCATACAACATGGATGAGGATGAAACTTTTGAATGAAGGAATAATTCGTGTCTACAAGACTTGGGAGCATGGTAGTTATCTTTTCAACTATCTACTAGAATGAATATAGGTGAGGCTTACTTCAGAGGAAGCCTAAGATTCGAACTAGGACTTAAGGATAGAAGTTACAGGAAGGTAAGGCTGACACCCATGCAGGGAAGGCAGGAGGAACTCTGGCTAAGTGAGAGCTGTTAAACAACGGCATGGGCTGTTCATTCCCATTTCTGAAGGTATTGCTGTGAACAACAGAAGGCCATATTGAGCAACTCCCCAAGAATTCTAGCAAAAGATACATGGTAAAACCTAAACACAAGTTTTGGTTAACTTTCTTTGGACTGGAAGCAAAAGAAATTGATTCTGACTAACTTAGCACACTGAAGTATTAGCAAGATAATGGACAGACCAAAGAAAAAAGATAGCAAGTGAGTTTTAGGAAGGTCAGTGAGAAAGTCGCTCCAGCATCCTCAGAGAAGAAAATCCTAAATGTTTCTTGTGAAGACCTACCTCTTATATTGTAACTCTGCTACATCCTCCAAGCTTAATGGAAAAAGGGATGTTTGACCTTCCTGGGAAGTAAAATCAATTGACCCAAGTAAGATCAATGAGTTGTAGCCTAGAGTCCCCATCACTGATACACATCTGAAAAGTAATAAGGTCATCCAAAATAATGAGGTCACACCCAAATAATAGGGTCACAGCATGAGGAAGGAGGGTAGCTCTGAGCTGAGAGCCATCCTAATTGGCAATTACTACAATGATCTTATAGCCTGAAGGGTCTATTTCTGTGGTATGTTAGAGTCAACTGCTACTGGCTAGTGATAGTCAGTATGCACATGTCTCCTTCCAATTCTAAGAGTCAGCAGGTACATTGGCCATAATAGGATTATTTACACCATGGAAATTGACAAACACTACCAATCAAGGCTTTTTTTTTTTCTCCCCAATGACATGACTCACCAGCACTCTATTGGCCTATTTCAAGATAATTAAGCAGTCTTGCCAAGACTCTTGATCACCCAGAGGACATGCTGCAGATCCCACAATAAAAAATACATAGCTAACACACATCGATTTTTTTCCCTCTGCCAAATTCTGTAGTATTCTAAGTCCTTTATGTGTATCAATCCATCCAATCTGCACAATCTCATGAGGTAGGTGCTATCATTTTCCCATTTGATAGATAAGTAAATAGAGGCAGAGAGGGTGAACTAATTTGCTTATGTTTATGTGGCTACTAAGTGGTAAAATGGAGATATGCACTGAAGCAGCCTACAATTTTGTGAGCTCTCAATATAAAACAGATAACGTCTAGCCATTGCTTTGAGTTGTGATTCTCTTGACACAGAACAAATAAACAATGCATTCACCTTGAACCTATTGAGGACTTGGCTGAATTCCAGTAAGAGGCTCACCCTTCAGTCACAGGGCTGTTGTCAGGGAGAGCAGCCCAGGGCAGCTCTGTAACTGGCGGTTGTGTTTATACCTTTCATTGTTCAGATGTTCAGGACTGAAGCCAAATGCAAAAATTGTTAACCATCAGAGCCCAGAGAGGAGACAACACGCCATGCCACAGCTTTCCAAGTGAGTGACAGCAGCATTTCAAGAGGACTCAGTGAGCAAAACACATAATATGGGTGTTCTTAAATGAGCAAAGGTGTCTCTCAGTGGTTCCTAGAGAGATGTGACCATATCCCTTTGTAGAAGAGATATTGGATATTGGCTATTTCTTTCTTTCTTTTTTTTTTTTTTTTTTTGGAGAGGTTTTTGCTGTATGGCGCATGCGCTCGCCAGACAGACAAGAGAGAGACAGAGAGACAGAAAACGAGAAATCACCCCCCAGGGGGGATGGCCACACCACAATCCCTTCTCCTCCATTCTCCTCTTGGGATCTTGGGCACGCATGCACACGCACCCAGCGTGAGTTTTAAGCCACCGGGTCCGAGACACGAACCGCAGTCGACTACATGGGAGTCCAGCGACATAGCCATTACCAGCTAACAGCTGGTCCTTATATTGGCTATTTCTAATTAGACTTTGGAAAAATGATCAATTTTTAACATTTACTAAGTATGCAATCAATATTTGTTGAGTCAATAAATAAGATCCCAAAGATCTGAGTTCAAATCCTAGCTCTGAATCTCGGTTTCTTGATCTATTAAAATAAAAAAACTTGGGACCAGTAGATGGCGTAATGGTTATGTTGCTGGTCTCCCGCATAGTTGCCTGCTATTTGAGTTCCAGATCTGGTGTTTTAAAACTAACACGAGGCACATGTACATGCGTGCCCAAAATCCTGAGAGGAGAATGGAGGAGAAGGGATTGCGGCGTGGCCATCCTCCCTGGGGGGTGATTTCTCATGTTCTGTCTCTCTGTCCCTCCAGTGAGCACATGTGCCTACAGCAAAAATCTCTCTCTAAAAACAAATAAAAAATAAAATGAAAAAACACTAATATTCTTGTGGAGTATTACATGAGGTAAAATATGCAAACCATTTAGCACATTTAGATGGGTATATAATAAGCAGTTATTACAATTATAAATGCAAAGTATTGTTACTATTACCACTACTTCTAGTGTAGTTCATTAATTTTTTTAAAATTAAAAGTGTCTTTATTTCACTGCTTCCATGACAGAGACACACATACCCTGAATAGGATCCCACACTCCACGATCTCTCTCCATCAGCCTTCCATCCTGCCAAGACCATGGGCACGTGTGTGCTCACCCAGTGGACCTCAGACCAACCTAGGGCCGAGCATAGCTCTCCACGTGGCACCAACTTGGTAGAGTGGCATGACACCACCTGTGTCACTGCTGCTGGGTCTATTCATTTATTTTTATTACCAGCTACAAGATAAACATGTTCAAATAAATCATCAACTTCTAGAGACCAGAAGAGAAAATTATCTGAAAAGGCTGGGGAGGGGGAACGTTGAATATCAATATTCTCAATTTTCTGTATTTTCATCTACGGGCTTAATACATTCTTGGTGTTTACCATGGTATCACAATTTCAATTCCATGTTGCTTAAAGAAATGTAAGTTGGAGAAGGGAAAGTAGTTTTTCTGATAAATGCAAAAAGAAGAAATGCATTATAAAATTGAGGATGTATCTGAGACAACATTTCCACTCCAGACTTGGGCTTTTCCTTTTCAGTCACTTAGAACTCTTTTGCACATCTAAACTCAATATTTCAATGGCTCTTTAGAGCCAAAAGACTTTCTGCCAAGGATTAAACAAGTAGCAAAATATTGTTCAATTTTGTGAATTTAATTTTCTGGAAAGAAAAAAATACACTGTGTGGCTGTGACAACTGCTTGCTCTTACTGTAAGCATTTTTAACTCTTGCAAAATTAAAACAGAAACAATAGCAATGAACTGCTATGATCAAATAAATCAAAGTCCCATCCATTTATTTACAGATTCTGTTTGAAAGGCAGACTCAGGTGCCACATACCTTCGTTTGTCCTATTAAGGACTCTGCAATTCTTAGGCTTTTCTATTCTAAACAATTCAACGTGAGTGGTGATAATACTTCATTCAAATGGAATTCATTTATCTTCTGTCTTAGAAAAATAATAATGGACCTATAACCCATAAATCGCAATAATACAGCAAAGTCACTGTATCACAGCCTTAAGTGATAGCTGCATTTTTTACATCATTCCTTGGTTCAACAAAAGGAGAGGGTGAGGGGAGACACAGCAATTGTCCTGCTACGAAGACAAAAATTAATCTCTATGTTTATCCTTTCTAAGAACTAATTATGAATAAAATGCTCCTGGTTCGAATGACTGGCTATTCATCTTTTTATTTTTTTCCATCTTAGCCATTTCCTCAAAGATCCATCTGCACTTCATTTATTTATTTTCCCATAAAGACGGCTTATAATTCGCTGATCCCAAATTTGCAATGCCAGTTCGCCTATAAATATGGAAGCCTAGAAGAAGCCCTGGTAATTGGTGCTTTTAGCTGCCCACTTAATCTTGCTTACATTACCAGCGTTCATGATGAGAAATGACTGAGAGGCACAGGTTGAGTAACCATTAGGATGACGACTGCAGGGGCCGAGGTTAATGAAGATTACTGCCGGGAACCCCAGCAATATTCCAAAGCATGGGAACCCAACAAGTCCCCAATTAAGAGCACTCGCTAACTAGAAGCAAGGTGACAGCCAACTACGGTAGTTAAGACATTATTGCTTCTGTAAACGCTAAACTCAAGTATAAAGTAGACGTGTAATCTTCAACTCCCTGAACACCCCAATTTGGCCACTAAAGATGCTGTTTTACATTTCCAAACATTTTCCCCTGTCACTACTTTTTATACTTCAGTTCTCAGGTTGTAAGTATTTGTTACTTGCAAAGCTGCCCCCTTTGAACACTGAATCATGGGAGGCATTTGTAACTAACTGCCAATGCTGCCTGCCAAACAAAAACTCCTGCTGGTGACATGACCACCTAGTGACCTCTAAAAATGTTGTAACAATGTGAAAAATAGCTCCCTCTTGTAGGAAACAGCAATTTTTTAAATTAAACGTACATCGAACGTTCGCTTATATACAGATAAATGGTGTTCAGAGTCACCTTCTCTGTTTCCAATTTCAATCTTTTGAAACCCAGCCCAAACCTAAATAAATAAACGTTGATACTAAGAAGAAACTAAGAGCTCAAGAGCCTTGTGATTTTGCAAACAGCTTTTTTTCATTTTCGAAAATCTAAACTCTGGGCCAGACACAGAACAGGTAATGAAAAGGAACAGGCTTGGCAGTCCCTCTGTGGTTCTAAGCTGAAAAATACGTCAGGCAGAAATAAGTGGCTATAATTTGGCAAGCTTAATGTCTTTAAAAGTTTGCAGCTTGCTAGAAGGAAAAAAAAAATGTAAAACAGTTACAACATTTAC
Organism: Tupaia belangeri chinensis; assembly: GCF_000334495.1. NCBI lineage: Eukaryota > Metazoa > Chordata > Mammalia > Scandentia > Tupaiidae > Tupaia > Tupaia belangeri. The sequence continues at coordinate 17,659 of NW_006203757.1, forward strand.
AAATTGAAACACAATCACTAAGCTAAAAAGCCACCCTGACATAATTTCATTATCCTCAGAGTTTTAAATGTGCTTTTATCATCTTCGAGTGTTTTTGTACCTACATGATAAAAGACACTGATGATTATTAAACGTGGGGCAGGGTGGGCACCTGGAGGTGCTTTGCTGCTAACCTGACCTCAGGTGACTGCAACATGGGCGAACGGGATGTGTACCATGACATCGAAAGAATTTAAGCTAGTCTCACTCCAGAAGAGGCAATGGAGCGTCCCATGCATGCCTGATGGGACACACGAAATAGGAAATTGGACATGACAGTAAGTATTTTTGAGGCTGTAGATCGTTGCTTTTCCGGTTAGTTTATCTTTCTAAAACTTCAAAATTAAAAGTCTCAGAGCAACCAAGGTATAACATGTCAAAGGCTGTTTGACCCAAATGTGTCTCTTGTTCATCCCGATAATGTCTGGCGAATTATTTCCAAAGCCACAAAAAAAATCAAATCAGCTTGAAAACCAAGTAGTACCAGCAACCGTTTGTTTCCGAGTTATCAAAATGCCTGGAAGATCACTTGTTTTAGAAAAAGGAGTCAGTCTTGTTTTACCTCTTTCAGTCTGTCTACCACCCCCATACCCACCCTCTCCTTACCAAGACAAACAAAACTACCTATGGTTGAGGGATGAAAGGAATGTACATTCTTTTAACTTTGATATAAAAAAAAGAAAGAAAAAATGCATACCCAAATCCATATTAAAATATGCTTCTACTTTTTCACATTTCAGCCTAAAACACACTTTGTTAATATGCTGACATACCAAATTCACTATGCTTTTGATGAAAGGGCTCCATGCCAAACTAGAAACTACCCTCTAAAAACCATTCCCCTTGAAACGAAAATGCATCTTGGTAATCAGAAAAGAACATCAAATTATATTAGTGTATGAGGGACCTTCAAAAGACTCATAGAAAGTGCATATTATAAAAAACTATGCATGAATTTCCACTGTCTTTTGGTACCAAAATAAACCTATACTATAACCCCAACTTTCCACAAGCTTTTTGAAGTACTCAAATGCAGGTGTGGTGAAATATTGCCACTTCTAGCCAAGGAGAGTGTCTTCCTGTTATGTGACATATCATCCAGCTTTTATTAGTAGTTTTGGAATATATGAGTTATTCTGGAAGACTTATCATCTATAAATGAGCACCATTATATTCCCAAACATAAGACCAACTTGACTTTTTAAAGCAACTTGAGAGCTAGTGGAAGAACTTTCTATCTCAAGACATTAGGGCAAAGAGATCCATATTGGTGACATGATTTGATCACTGTTAAATCCAAATTCGTATCATAAATAAATCATTATAATACAATGTATTTGGTAGACCCATATGAAGTTGTTAGTCTGGGTATGTTCAACCTCACAAAAATGACCTTATAGTAAGATTCAACTTGACATTAAAGAATCTTTCTTTATCTATGAAATGTATCTGAAATAATGATTATTTCACAAGAATGATGCAGAAAAATCAGAGAAATACTATACATGAAGTGTTTAACACAGTGCTTAGTGCACACACAGTAAGAATTCAAGAAACAAGGGTTAGCAGGTGGCATAGTGGTTAAGGCGCTGGATTCTCCTATGGCTGACCATGGTTCAAGTGTCAGATCCAGTGGCTTGAAAATCACACCAGATGGACCAGCAGGTAGTGTGGTGGTTGAGGTGTTGGACTCCCATATGGTGGTTTGAGTCCTGAATCCAGAGGCTAGAAATTCACACTGGGCACATGTGCGTATGTGCCAAAAATCCAGAGAAGAGAATGGAAGAGAAAGGATTGTGGAGTAGCCATTCCTCGTGGCATGTGATTTCTCACTTTCTCTCTCTGTGTCTCTCCAGCAAGCACATGCACCCTATAGCAAAGATCTCTAAAACGAAAATCATGCCAGGCACATGTGCATGAGTACCCCAAATCCCGAGGAGAATAGAGAAGGGACTGTGGTATAGCCATTCCCGCTGAGGGGTGATTTCTCACTTTCCCTCTCTCCATTTCTGTCTCTCTCTGGTGAGCACACAAGCCCTTTTGCAAAAATATAAAACGAAAAGAAAAAGACGATAAAAAAAAAATCTAAAACAATAATTTAGTAAACGGATGTAGTTCTAAGAGAAGAAAAAGTTATAAACCTGTAAATATTATTCATTTCAAATAATTGTTGGTTATTGACAAATAAACCTAAGTTATTTATCAACTTAGTTTACAATTTAAGAAATGTAATCACAATTTTCAGTGCTTGTTAGATGAGGGCGCTCACTCAAATACCTTTTTTTTTTGGAGAGGTTTTTCACTATAGGGTGTGTGCGCTCGCCAGACAGACAGACAGAGAGACAGAGAAACAGAAAGCGAGAAATCACCCCCAAGGGGTCACACCACAATCCCTTCTCCTCCATTCTCCTCTCGGGATCTTGGGTACGCACGCACACGCACCCGGCGTGAGATTTAAGCCACCGGGTCTGGGACGTGAACCACGGTCGACTACGTGGGAGTCCAGCGACATAGCCATTACAGTAACTGCTGGTTCACAAATATCTTTGAAAGTCAATTTTACTTTAGGTTCAGGTGATATTTCTATTTTACAGGTGACAATTCTATCAAATCAAGGTAACTAAATATATATCAAATATACACATTTATATCTAAGTTTTTAATATATTTATATAACAATAGAGCCATTTTCTTTCTCTTTTTTAAAAATTTGCTGTAGGGAGCATGTACTTGCTGAATACAGAGTGATAGAAAGAGAGACAGAGACAGAAAGAGAGAATGAGAAATGAGCCCCTAGAAGGATGACCACACAATGATCTCTTCTCCTCCATTCTCTACTCAAGATTTTGGACATGCACGCACACATGCCCATTATGATTTTTAGCCACTGGGTCTGGGACTCAAACTGTGCAGGTGGCCATGTGGGATCCGGCTGCCTTAACCACCACACCACCTAGCTGGCCCTAGAGCCGTTTTCTTTTCTTGAGAGAATTACATTTGATAACTGTAAGAGTAATTAAGTATGAATAACTCTTTTAAAAATTACTCAGTTACCTAATATTTCCCAGCCAGCCTCTGAATGTCTAGGTAACCTTAATAGTTCACTATTCTCCTCCCTAAAGTAACCCAGATCATTCAAGGTACATGAAGAAGACACAGAGTTCAAGTTTCATCTAAAATTCCATCATATAGATGAATGGATGGAAAAAGTGTGGCACATATACTCTACGGAATACTATTCAGCCATTAAAAACAACAAGGCCCTGGCATTTGATAGAAAGCAGTCCCATATGGAAGATCTATTGCTGAGTGAAGCAAGCCAGGATATGAAAGATACTGTATGTATCCACTTAATATATACCAACTATCCACACTTTATGGTAAAGATAGAAATATTGGAGGGCGTGAAAACAGTGAAGATAGTTATGAATGCTAAAGACAGTGGAGAATGGGGAAGGAGAAGGGAAGAATACAGAGAAGGATAGCAAGAGAACAAATAGGCATGACGTTAGTGGGACACAGAAATGGTTTATTACCTGTTGATGATAACATGCATAGTATTCTCAACTGGACTGGTCTGTGAAGTATTTCATGTTGGGTTAATTCTTTTTACAAGCCAAATGATATATAATGACTGAATGGTTTTTAAAAAATGAGAATAATAATAATAATCTGAAAAAAATTATGAAAAGCTATTTGATAATGATGATGTGGATAATAATGTCTTACATGACTGATATGGATGGTATTCCTCCTGGAAAAAGAAATGTAATACACTGTAAAGATACATGTGATTCAATGTAGTATAAAGAAGATTATGATAATAATAAATTAAATTTAAAAATAAAATAAAAATCCAGGACCAGCAGTTGATGTAATAGCTATGTAATAGCTATGTCGCTGGACTCCCATGTGGTCGAATGCAGTTTGAATCCTGGACCCTGTGGCTTAAACTCCTGCTGGGCGCGTGTGTGTGCATGCCCAAGATCCAGAGAGGAGAATAGAGGAGAAAGGACTGCAGCATGGCCATCCCCCCCTGGGGTGTGATTTCTCACTTTTTGTCTCTCTCTCTCTTTCTGACGAGCACACATGCCCTATAGCAAAAACCTCTTCTAAATAAATAAATAAATAAAAATAAAATAAAATTCTATCATGGGCCCCAGTCTGGTGGTGCAGCTGATAGAAAACTGAACTGTGGTGCTGGAAGCCACCTGGCCAACCATAAGTTCTGATCCCCAGCTTGGCTGGAAAACATATTGGGTTTGCCAGGGTTCCAGGGTCCCTAGAAAGGAGACTCCAGGGTTAGGCACTGTGGAGGATGCTACCCTCTCTCTTGTATCATGCATGTGCTCTTTAACATGGGGAGAAAAAACTTAAAAAATAATAACAACCTATCTTGGGGAAAAAAAACAAACACCTGTATCCACTTTCAAAGGATTAAGGAACTGAAACTGAAATGAGCTAAACCAAATCATGTGAATTCTGTTTCTGGACACCAAATGATGTTCACCATAGCCACTCCCCTCACACCCGGGGTGATCCTAGAAATCACTTCCTCTTCTTATTCTGGACTTTTTCCTTGGGACCACTTCTCTAATTGGCATCATGAGAAGAGGGGCTGACTAAGAGGGAGGAATTCCTCCTGCCATCCTTCAGAGGCCCCCAGTGGTCCCAGATGCTCTTCATGAATACAGATTTTTAAGATGGCTGCCTCTTGTTTTACAACGTTCAGGGTGAGCTTTCCCTGTCTCCTAGGACATTGCTCGCCTAAACACTGAGGACTGGCATTCAGACAGGTGGGTAAGGTCTGTAGCCAAAAGAAATCCAGCCGTTTAATCTAAGGAATTGTGGATATTGGATCTTTCCACTCTTCTTCTTATACATGAAAGTCAAAACAACGCCCTTGCAAAAAAACTCAAACTCTATAACATTTTCCAAGAAGGTTACAATGGGTTTAAGTCAATGAAGGTAAACGGATCAAATATATTCTTTAGTAAGGTCTCCACCAACAAATAAGGCTTAAGCACATTAAAAGAGGGTCCACTTCGGGAATTTAAAATAGTTGGCTTGCCAAGGTGAAGGCTAACCACTAAGTTCCACCAGATAAGGTTTTTTTTTTCTTTTTCTTTTTCTTATTGGCGACAGACTCTGACTAATTCTTGGTATTTTTAGTTCTTTGCAGTGGAATTTCAATTTGGAATCAGTTTTACTCTCTAACAAGCAAAAACCTCAAAAGCAACTCTGTTTTACGACATTTCAGGCTCCCCCAGTTTACCTATCTGTAAAATTCCTCCTTGTGGACTAATCGGACAGGGTGTAAATTAACGAATATCTACTAGGAACAGGGTATCTTGGAGTTTGTGCTTTGCTATGCCATTGCTTTTAGTCATTTTGAAAATTACAATTAAATTGCAGTCTTGAGAAACTGCTTTCGAAATTCCTCAGGAATACACAAAGATGACCGTGTCCATAGCTCACTTAAATCATTCGGGTCTCGCGCCATCTTCCCCACATTTATACAGGAAGAAATCTTCACTATTGTCTCCTCCCCCTCACTAGGAGTATGACCAGCTGGGACATTTTAAGTCTCTTTCACTTAAGAAAAAAAAAAAAAAGGTTAAGGTCAAAATAAGTATGATAAACATGGTAGTTTCTATTCGCAATACTCAAGGACAAAAGACTAAACAACAACAAAAAATAACATTACAATTCTCTAAAGCATGATGAAGATTGTTTTTTCTTCCCTTGCAACATAATCATGGAGGAAAAAAAAAAAAGGGTTTTGGAAAACAGCGAATTTTACCTTTAGTAAATCTAGTCTTTTAAATGAATCCAGTAGTTAATTTTACAAGCTGCACATTCCTGAAATTTGTATGTTTCCAATTATCTGAATGACTGACACTTTCAGGTTTTATGGTTGATTTTTGAAGAACAGCACACTTAAACTTACATGAAGTATACTTTTACGCAAAAGAAAAATAGTAATTAAATTGTGCTTTCACGAGCTCGCCCTTTGTACTGATGAAGTTTTAGCACGATGATTAAAATGTCTTTAAAAGTTAACAAGTTCCAATACTGCAACACTTTTCATAATACAAACTCTGCTATTGCGCTTAACCTTCTTACCTATAGAGTCTCAGCGCCCCTCCCTGACATAAAGCCTCTACCAAACAGTAGTCCTGTGTCAAGGTTATCATACGAAAACAGACCGTAGGTTTCAGTCTCATCCCTTCTGGCGGCCGAGAAAGGCTGATTCGCAGCACGGAGGGTAACGTGTTGACATCCGAGAGCCTGCAATATCCCAGGTAAATGAATGTATTTCCCACTGCCCACAGTCAAGGAGCAGACTGGATTCTTCAGAAACACATTCTGAGGCTGTTTTATCTTCCAATCACCTTCTTCTTTGAAGGTAATAGTCTACTGTCCGTAATGTAAGCAAATAGCTCAGTGAGGTTATGAAAAATGGACTAGGGGCACTTTGGAGACCCCGGCCTGGTGTTTCTAATAATAATTATGTGGATCAGCTCTCTCGTATTTGCTGCACACAGGAGCAGACAGTATTCTTTAACTTTAGCTCCCAAACACCTGAACTTAAGTAGTGAAAGAGACTAAGGAGTTATATGATCCACTTGCTATTCAGTGTATTTTATTTTAAATTGCCAGAGGCTGTGTATGCTTGTAGAGACAGAGACAAATACAAAAGACACCTCCAATGGGGTGTGATCTTATCATAATCCCTTTTCCTCCATTTATTGATCTTGTTGGGATTTAGGATACACATGCGCATGTGTCCAATATGTTTTTTGAGCTGCCGGAGCTGGGATTCGAACCATGGTTGACTATGTGGGATCCAGCTCCCTTAACCACTAGGCTACAAGATCAGCCCTCAAAACATTATTAACGTATTTTACGTATGTTTTGGAGAGAAAGGTGACTGAGCTATGACACATAACTTCACCGTGAGATGGTTGGGCCACTGCAATACATACAGTCAAAAGACTGCTCTGAGAACATCCCTATTACATGTTCATTTGTCATCCAAGCTGGCTTCCCACAGGCTGTCTCTGCTGGTCTGCCTAGAGGTGCTGTGTAAAAATAATACTTGGTGAGCCAGTCAATGGTGTGATGGTTGAGACAGTTGGATCCCACATGGCCGACCACTCAGTGTGAGTCATGGACCCAGCAGCTTGAAAAATATGCTGGATGCGTGTGGGTACGTTCCCCAAATCCCAGCAGTGAATAGAGGAGAAGGAATATGCAGCATGGCCATCCCGCAGGAGGGTGCGTTCTCACTTGCCCTCTCTCTGTCTCTCTCTTTATCTCTGTCTCTCTCTCTGGTGAGTGCACACATCCTGTAACAAAAAAAAAAAACTTGGATAAAATAATCCAGAAATAATGCTACAATTATTGGACATGCATAATAAACATATGGAATCAGTTAACCAAGGAATGAAATGCAGCACAGTGCTGGTTGAGAGGTGCCTTGGTTTTGTTTCTGAACTAGAGAAGCCTATAGGGCATGATATAGACCTTAGAAACAAGAACAAAGACAAGACACAAAGCTCCATCTGAAAGGAGTAGGTGGCCCAGGGTGGCTGGGGCATGCCAGATGAGGAGACAAAGATGAGTCCTAAGCATCACCAATGGCTCACTGGGTAGTACAGAGCCTGTGCCAACATTAAGGTAGATGCTTAGGGGACCAGCAGAAGGCACAATGATTATGTCACTGGACTCCCATATAGTTGACTACAGTTCACGTCCCGGACCTGGTGGCTTGCAACTCATGCCGGGTGTGAGTGCCCGAAATCCCAAGAGGAGAGTGGAGGAGAACGGATTGCAACATGGCTATCCCCGCTGGGGGTGGGGGGTGGGTTGATTTCTTGTTTTCTGTCTCTGTTTCTTTCTGTTTCTCTTGTGAGTGCACACACCCTAGAGCAAAAAATCTCTCTTTAAAAAAAAAGAAAGATAGATGCTTAGAGGGTCCAAGGAGGTAACAGGTCAACACTGATAACCAACAAAGGCTGGTGGCTACTGTTCTTGCTGTGCCTGCTCCTGTTGTCCCCATCATCATCACTGTTACTACTCAGGTTGCTCAACCTGAAGCTCAGGTTTCAGCAAACTTTCCTGTGAAAGGCCAGACAGTAAATACTTTAGGCTTTGCAGGTAGAGTTACTGGACTTAGCAAGTAAAAATACAGGAGCCTGGAGCAGCCCAAGGCTTAGTACTTAAGAGAGGCAGATCCCATGTGATTGACAGTGGTTCAAATACTGGCCCTGGTGACTGTGTGCGTGCATGCCCCCAAACCCCCATGGGATGGAGACTGGAGGAGAAGGGATTGTGGTGTGACCATGTTCCACTAGGGGTGCTTTCTCCCTGTCTGTCTGTCTGTCTGTCTCTCTTTGGTGAGTGCTCATACCCTTTGCCAATTTAAAAAGGAGTCTAGTTAAATTTGAATTTCAGATAAACAATGAATATTTTTTAAAAAATGCAAGTATGTCCTGCTCAGTACTTTTCTTTCATTTGTATAAACAGGGTCAGCCTTCAGCCCTGCCTGGACATAAGTCCTGTGTCTTCCCAACTGCTACCTTGCCTAGCACAGTGTTTCTCACATCGCCACATACTGGACACAATAGCTGCTGAAAATCAATGCTTAACTCACATTTATGTTCCAGTCCTACCAACTACAATGGCACACAAATGAATGAGGCCCTCTCCCTACCTTCGAGGGTCTCCCACCTAGGGTCATGCCCTCTCCTTCTTAAAGGTTTTTTCAGAGGGTGTGTACACTCACTGGAGAGACACAGTGAGGAAAAGTGGGAAATTTCCCCCTAGAGAGGATAGCCACACCACAATCCTTGCTCTGTTCTCCTGGGATTTGGGGGCATGTCCTGGCATGAGTTTCAAGCCACCAGATCTGGGACTTGAACTGCAGTCAGCCATATGGGAGTCTAGTGCCTTAACCACCACACCACCTACTGGCCCCCATGAAGGCTCATTTTTAAATCAATAGTATTAAAGGTCTCAGTAAGCTAGTTGGTTCAAGCAAACCTTTTCTCAAGGTCGCTAGAAGAAATTAAGGGACCTACACCTAAGCTGGCCCAGACCTGAGAAGGCAGTATCAGTCCTAGGGACAGACTATATGATAGTTAGCCTGTGTGATAACTAGGAAGAAACACATAATCCAACAGGGATGTTTAGTCAAAGAAGGAAAGGCTATAACATAGAGAAGTAGAGAAGGGTGGCTGAATATTTACAGGATGGCCGTGTGGAGGAGAGGCTCTGCTTACTCTGTACAGAATCCTAGCGACCTTTATCATTCCACAGAGCCCAAGAGAGCAGAGCCAGACTCCGATCCAATTCAACTTAGCGATCCTCTCCTGAACACATAAGCAGCTCGGTCAGAGCCTGGTCATAGTAGGTGACAGTCTCGCTAGGAAGATCGAGGTAAACCCAACATTACATGGGGCATTAGGGAAAGGGCCCTGAGGAATGACGGGAGTTTGACCAGAAGAAAGGAATGGGAAGCAACCTGTAGGCAGATGGGAAATACTGGCAAATGCCCAACACGGAGAAAGACCTTGGCGAGTAGACTGGACAATAAGAAGTTCACGTAGTCAGGAAGTGAGAACCAGTAGATGAATTACATGCCTCTTAAGGATGCTGATGTGACATTAAAGAGTTTTAAATAACCAGTAGGTAGGTCCTGATTTTAGAGAGGTCGTATATGGCTCAACTTGGGGAAGAGGAGGCTAACATTACTAGAATGCTGCCCCTCCATCAAATTTCCCAAGCAAGAGAGCAAACAGCCATCTTGAAGGAGACTATGGAGAGAATTCCTGCTCTGGAGAGAAGACAGATGGATGGGGTGTCTGGCACTGAACAAACTCAGTATCAAAGGGGACTCTGCTTCTACCAACTGGGTGATCCTGGGCTCCCGTTCTCCATCTTCAAAGGCTGATCATTTTACTGTCCTGGCAGGGTCCTGTAAAATTTATAAGTGATGGCTATTAAGTACTGAGCATAACTATCTAGCACATAGAAGGTATTTAGTAAATAGTATAGAATGTTTTCAAAGAAACAGAAACAAAAGAGGAGAAGATAATATAATGAACAACAAAGGTCATCACCAAAACCTAACAGATGCTACGTTTTCTCATCCTTTCTCTTTTGTTAAAGAATTATTTTATTTAACTTTATTTATTTATTTATTTAAATTTGACCAGGGAGGGAGGGGGAGAGAGAGAGAGAGAGAGAGAGAGAGAAAGTGAGAAAGCAAGCTGCCAGGTCTGGGACTTGAACTGCAGTTGGTCATGTGGGAGTCCAGTGCCCTTAACTACCACACTACCTGCCAACCCTGCTCATCCTTCATTTCTGAAAAAAAAATTTTTTTCTGAGAGATTTTTGCAATAGGGCACAGTGCTCGTCAGAGAAACAGAGAGTCAGAGAGATAGAAAGTGAGACATCATGCCCCAGGGGAACGGCCACGCTGCAATCCCTTCTCCTCCATTCTTCTCTTGGGATTCTGGGCAGGCATGCACGTGCGCCTGGTGTGAGTTTCAAGTCACTTGGTCCAAGACTCAAATCGCAGTCCAACCTCAGTTGAGTCCAGTGCCCCAACCACTATGCCACCAGCTGGCCCCTACTTCTGAAACATTTAACATTCTACCCTTAAATATGTCTGTGTTTCTAAAAACTAAGAACTTTTCTTAATAGTATCTAATAAAATAAATATTTTTACAGATGTTTCAAGCCTCTCTTTTATATAAAAAAGGATTCTCATGACATAGTTTAATGAACATTATTTTAATGCATTTATTAACACACAGGCAGACCTACCTTTTTCCTTATTTTAAAATCCCCAAAACAAGTTCTCAAATACTAACATTCTTAAAAATATTTCTACTACATCCATTGCTCTATTTAGGTCAGAACAAGGTTTTGCAAGTCTTCTTTTTGCATTTAAAGCATGGGGACGCACCCATCACAAAGAGCCTGCAATGTTCTCCAAATTTAGAAAAAGTGTTTACTTTTCAGAAGACAGACCACGTTAACTTAAATTATGTCTCTGCAACAGCCATAACAGATGAGAAGCACATTGGTAATTACTGGTCTCATTTATAAGCAATTTCTGTGTCTTCGGATATTTGCAATTCCAGGTGAGCACAGACCACTCCCTCTTGCTTTCCAGAACTGACTCCTGTCGCATCTCTGTGACACTTGCCTGTGTCCATTTGTTAATGAATTCTTCTCCCCTGGACTATGTTGAAGGCCCGTGTATTTAAGGCCTAGGTTTCCAATACCCATCCCAGAGCCTGGCAGACACTGAGCCCTCAGCAACTGACAGTTGAATGAAGGATGCCTTATAGCTCTCTCTGGTCACGCTAACACTTTGCTCATCAAACCTTCCTTTCCTAGACTGAGCAAAAGCAAAGTTCTGCTGAGATCACATGATCTTAAGATCTGCAGTAACAGCTTCTAAACTTACGAGGTTTTCTGGAAATTTCTGAGACATCCATAAGACATTCTGGCTGGAGCTGAATGAATTCTCCCTTGTATTTGCTCACAGGTCTCCCAAGCACTCGTGTGCAGACCAACCGACACCCAGTTAAACTGGGAATAGAGACATGGGGCCTCCTCTTCCCTGTCTCTCCTGGGGGGGGGGCGCTCACCCCACCCACTTGTGGCCAAATGTGACTGCGAACAACAGAACACATGCCAGTGAGGCCCGTTCTCCTCCAGGCTTTCTTCTTTTTGGCAACATGTAGAGTCAGAATGCCGCGGCCAAACTCCAGAGCCCTTCAACTCTGTGCCAGGCTGTCCATTTCAAGAATTACCTATTAGACCAATTTCTAGGAGATAGATTTTAGTCCAACTCAAGCTAGCATCTTTGCAGTTGTCAGTGTCAGCACACTCCTGGCTCTGCCAGTGGTTACAGAAGGAATTCATAATTGAGTCTTGCTTTTCTTTTTTCTTTCCTTGTCTTTTTTTTTTTTTCTTTTAACCGAATGAAGCTGGAATACCCAAGACCAGGGCACACATGTGACTATATCCTCATAAATCAAATTATGCAAAACACATGCAATTACCTACATGAATAAAAGGAGAACTTTTTCCTTCCAAGACACAAGAATGATCTGAAATCTACTTTTCTTGGCAGATTAAGTTGCCCATCCATCTCTGGCCATTGGTACTTGTTCAAACTGGTGTAATGGTTCTGCAAAGGCCGGTCCTAAAGGGTCCCTAAATTCATATTTAATCTAGAGATAAGTGCAGCAATCAATCTTTCCTGGGGTCTAAGAAAGCTATTGTATTCTACTCCATGACATAGCATGTGCAACTATTGTCGTGGCTTTCTGCCCTACTGACTCGAAATGAGCCTTTTTAGACCATCTAAACTGGCAGAGGCATCCTCAGCAGAGGAACACACGTCAGGGAGCAGGTCATTTACGCCAGGTTTTCTCCCGAGGTTGTGGGAGCAGATGTCACTGGGTCCTTACGTCATGCCAATAGCGTGTTAATACAGAACGCTGAAAAGGCCAGCTTTAAAGACAGGGGCAACACGTCACACTCCACTCAGAAATCCTGCATGTATCTGCAGTGCCTCTGCTCCCTGCCTGCTTAGGTGAGGCTGGTTTGAGCACATTTTGCTCACTACAGTGATTAAGTGTCCCCACCGGCTCTCTTTTATTCTTCATTGAGCTCAGAAACAAACACAAGGAAACTTGTGATGGCATGAGAGCACGAGGCCACAGAGGAGAATGCAGTTGTCTTAAAGAGTTGGCTCATGCTCTGCTCCAAATCTGGGGACGGACTCTGCTAATGGCTCACAATCCTCGAATGGTGGGGCTGCTGGGGAGAGGGATTGTAGGGCTGGGGAGAAAGCAAGACCACAGGGACCAGAAGATGGCATAATGTTTATGTCTCTGGACTCCCACATGGCCAAACATAGTTTAAGTCTTAGACCTGGCAACTTGAAACTCACACTTGGTGTGTGTGTGCATGTGTGCGTGCGTGCCCAAGATCCCTAAAGGAGAGGGATTCTGGTGTGGCCAACCCCCCATGGGGGGATTTCTTTCTTTCTGACTCTCTGTCTCTCTCAGACAAGCACACAAGCCCTATAGCAAAAATATCTCTAAATAAATAAATAAAATGAAAAAGCAAGACCACAGCTTCCACAACTGTAAAATAGGCCATTGGACTACATGGACTCCGTGTCCTGTGGCATGTGAGGGAAGTGTGTGAATCTACCACCACAGTTGCCAGTGAATCAGCTGATTTCCGAGTCCAGGGTGGGGTCAGCAACACCAGATCCTAGCAGATCCCAGGACCACTGCTGCAGCCAAGCACTGACCATGGGAACAGCAAGGCTGGTGTGGAGACAGGGCATCTGCCCACTCAGAGGCTAGAGCATACTGCATTCCCACTTTGCCGTTCCACCTCCACTTCCTGGAACAGGGGTCCTGAGGGTGGGTTACCTGCCTAAGTCCTTAAATCACACACAGCCTGGTTTACCCTCCCCTCCTATCATGTTCTTCCTTCCCAAGTCACATCAGTTTGGGGTTTAGAAATGCTTCATTTATTTCCTCGTTCATTCAGTCAGCGGATATTTTTTGAGCACCTACTTTGGGCCAGGCTGTGATAAATGGTGAGCACAACCAGGCAGAGGCCTGCTGTATTCATGGATCTGTGACTCAATGGGAAGGGGGCTGATAACAAGCAGAGATCATCATGCAGCTGAAGTGTAAGCTTCAGAGCTCCCGCGGCATAATTAATTAGCATGCAATACTTATAAAATGTAAACTGTTCAGAGGGCTTTAGGTTTTTGCCAAGGATGTCAGCTTCCAAGTCACTACCACTTTATCCCAGCGCTAACATATCCGCCAGCTCCAAAGTGGCTGTTTCCAGGCTTTCAAAGACCCCAAGTCTTCAGCAAGGCAGCCCAGTCAAATTTCACAGGCTGTCCTAATGGCAGGCCTCTTGTCTTCAGGCTTTAGCACAAGGGAAGGAAAACAGAAAACCCTCTGTGTGACACATGCCTGGTTCCACCCAAAGTCAACCTGGCCTCCTTTAAGATGCCTTAATTCCTAGGAGATAAGCTGGTCCTTCATGTGCATCCACATAGACCAAGCCTTGGCTTAAACTAGGGATAGAGAGTAGACTCTCATGCCTTCTCTGATCTATGGGGGGACCTCCAAGGGGACTAGTTTGAAAGGATTTTGAAGATGAACAAGAAATGTTGCTGGAGTGATTATTGATGTCCAATATAGACATGAAAAATGAAATATCCTCCTTATGTTTAACTTAAGCTTCTCAACACTTACTTAACAAACATGCAAGTCCCCACTGTGAAGCAAATGTAGGACAAAAAGGAGGTTGATTTGAAAATCAAAGTACTAACCCTACACCAAAAGCACCATTTGGGTATCTATTAGTTAGCTCTTCATATCATTCATTCATTCGACAACTACTTAATGACCATCCTCTGCATAACAGGTGCTGTGCTTGGTGCTGGGAATACAGTGACAAATATAAAGGATCAGGTCCCCCCTTCCTGAAATTCAGAGTCTCATGGGAGAGAAAGTAAGAGACAAGTAAACTGATAAATATAGTTTCAGGTAAAGATGCTCTAAAGAGAAATAGTGACGAAGAGTTACAGAGCCAGAGGTAAACTTCAGATACACTCCTTTGTGAAGGAGACATTGGAAAAGGAATGGAGAAGAGGTTCCCTATGGCAGACCACAGGGAACAGCATACCAGAGGGTAGAACAGTAAGGGCAAAAACTGTGAGCAAGCATGAGCTTAGAAGCACCAAGCCAGTGTGCTGGAGCCTGGAAGAGGGAAGACAAGGGTCACCAGACCAGTGTGGGGAGGAAGCAGTGAGTAGAGGCAGGCTGTACATCCCAGTAAGGGGGTTGGACTTTATTGCGATTTTATGTTTTAATATTATTTTAATTATAAAGGTACAGTGATAGACATCTGAGGCTATAGGGGCAGGGAAAAGACACCATCTGACTTGTGTACTGAGAATATCAGTGTAGGTGCTGGGCACATGGACTATAGACCAGGGGAAAGGCAAGACTGTAAAATGGGCTATTAGACTACATGGGCTCCGGGTCCCTGAAACTCTAACATCCATGATGCACTGGGATGAGCTCCAGGCTGCTCTAGGCCATCACTCCTCTTCCTGCCCCTGTACTTGCACTCACCAGAACTAAGACCAGCCCACCAGACTTGCCAAATGTGCCGAGATGGGCCGTCTCTTGGGCCTAATCCAGCCTCTGCTCCAGTCGCCCTCATGTTAGTTCAGGGCAACTCTGTTCATGTTGCTCAGCCCCAAACCCTTAATATCAGCTTCCGTCACCGCCCACTCCAAACTCCACATCCACTCCTTCAGCACTTCCTGCAGGCTCTTCCACTCTTCCTTCAAAGTAGACCAGAATGAGACCTCCCGGTATGGCCTGGCTGGCCATCCTCTCCTGCCTGGATTAGTATAGAGGCCTCATGGCTGGGCCCTGCTCGGTTTTTTCTCAACACTGCAGCCCAGGATCCTGATGAAATATTACACCAGGGCAAGGGACTCCTTTGCTCAAAACTTTCCCTGAGGGCACCCCATTGTACTCAGAGCCACGTAGAAGTCTAACTGCTGGTCACCAGTCCCACGTGACCTGGCTCCTGACTACTAACTTCATTTCTACTAGGTCTCTACCTGCTCCACCTCTTCCTACCACACAGGCCTCCCTGCAGGTCCCTCCTCAGGGCCTTTGCCTGTGCTGTTCTCTCCCAGATAGTAACTTGGGCTGGCTCTCTTACTCCCTGCAAGTTTGGCTCAAATCTTGCCTTCCCTAGGAGGTATTTCTGACTTAAAAATCTGTAACCTTGGAGCCAGCAGGTGGCGTTCAAAAGCTGGGACCAGCAGTTTGAAAGTCACACTGGGCACATGTATGTGCATACCCAAAATCCTGGGGAGAGGATGGAGGAGAAGGGATTGAGGCACGGTTTTTTCCCCTAGGGTGGGGGGGGGGAAGGATTTAAAAAAATTATATACAACTATAACCTCGACTTTTCATATTCCTCTCTTTTGTATGAATTCTTTCTCCTTAGTATTTGTCACTATCAAAAGATCATGTGCTAAGTGCGACCATATAGAACTGGCCATTTTAAAACCTGTTGGACTTATACAAATAGCAGTTTCATATGTATCAGCCTGATATTATCTGGGACCAGCAGTTAGCGTAATGGCTATGTCGCTGGACTCCCATGTAGTCAATCGTGGTTTGAGTCCCGGACCCAGTGGCTTAAACTCACACCAGGCGCGTGTGTGTGTGCCCAAGATCCCGAGAGGAGAATGGAGGAGAAGGGACTGCAGCATGGCCATTCCTCGGGGGGGAGGGGGGGTGGTGATTTCTTGCTGTCTCTCTGTCTCTGTCTTTCTGGCAAGCGCACACACCCTATAGCAAAAACTTCTCAAAAAAAAAAAAACAAACACAAAAACCTGATACTACCTAATGTGTCTTTTTATTATTATTATTTTTTTTTTTAGAGAGAGACTTTTGCTATAGGGCACATGCATTTGCCAGAGGAACAGAGAGAGACAGAAAATGAGAAATTACCCCCAGTGGGGATGGCCACACTGCAATACCGTTTCCTCCACTCTCCTCTTAGGATTTTGAGCACACACTCACTCACACCGTGAGTTTCAAGCCACTGGGTCTTGTTCATGAACCATGGTCAGCCATGTGGGAGCCCAATGACATAACCATTATGCCATGTGCTGGCCCTTACCTCATGTAAGTTTTGGTTGTTTTCCTCTTGTCATGCACATCAGCTCCACGAGGGTAGGAATGTTGGTTCCATTCACTGAGTTCTCAGCACCCAAAACAGTGGTTGGCACAAAGCAGGCCCCAGTCAATAGCTATTCAATGAATAAAGGATGTGGCTCGTTGCTTTGATTTCAATTAAAAAAATAAAAAATGAACCGCTGACAGGTGTTCCTGAGAAAGGCAGTTTTGGTTAAAAGTATCCTGGGCTTCTTGAGCATGCATCAGAAAAAAACTTTAAGTATATTTTTTGGTTCACTGAACACCCGGTATATACTGAAGAGAACAAAGATTACAGAGGGGAAGGAGGCGAGCTTTGTGTATATACTTATCCAATTTGAGATTCTTGTCATTTTATTCTCCTCTCCCCAAACTTGGGCTGCTACCCCTTCCTCGTGCCCAAACTATTCTAACCAGAAGCCCCATAATCATAATCTTTTCAAAAAAACATCCTTCTGGCTGCCCTGCCAAAGTTCAGAGCAGTAATTAGCCCCACCACCATTCAAGAACCGGAGCCCCCTCATTCAACACACTTTCAGTACGGTCTCAAAGCGGGCAGGGTAGGACACCGTCCTTACTGTAGGGCCAGAGCAGATGATGGGACGTAACCACAAAGGTCCCAGCAGTCTGAGAACCACCTAGCTGGGTGGGAAGAAAGCCCTCGGGACTTCATGCAGTGAAGCACATGTCAACGTCGGTTCTCCTCAGCGAGCTAAGAGGAACTCCATAGCCCAAGCCCAGGCCGAGCAGGCACACGGACATGGGGGACATGAACTTGCCCTAGCTGCGGCCTGGAGCACCCTAGCTTGTGGCCCGTGTCGTTTTTTTCTGCTGTTTTAGTTTTTGTTTTTGTTTTTAATCTAGAGGGCACACATGCTCACCAGAGAGGGAGAAGAAAAAGCGCTTCCTGGGGAATGGTCACACAGAAATCCCTTCTCCATCTCTTCCTCCCTCAGGGACTTCGGGTACATGCACACACGTGCCTGGAGTATTTCTCAAGGTACTGGGTCCAAGACTCGAATCACATGGTTGTCCATGAGAGATCTTGTTGCCTTAACCTCTAGGCCATGGAGCAGGCCCGGTCCTTGGGTCCTTGCTGTGTTGATGCCACGGCATATCCCCCCTCTCCTGGCTCTCTTGCCTCTCTGCTCAGACTCTCATGACCTTCTCCCTAGGTGCCCAGTGGTTTCTGGCAGGCCTGGTTTCCACCCAGTGACCTTCATCCTCACTTCACAAGTTTGGCTTTGTAAGGCCAGGCCTTTGGAAGCTCTGACTCCCCACCCCCCCACCCCCGACCCTTGGCCTGCAGCCTGGGTGGCTGCCACTGGGCAGATATTACAGTCTGGCCCAATGGGTGACCCGGGCAGGCTTTCCCCAGCCTTGGCCAGCGAGGTAGAACACGATATGCCTGTCTGGTCAATTTGCTTTTTTCTTCACTTAAAAAGGAAAACCCTTCATCAAAATAACCAACTATTAATATTAGCTACTTACTAATTTTTATTTTCACTTGCTTAAGAGAATGGGACGCTGTGTAAAAGTCTTAAAGACGCAAAACACAGGCCAGTCTGGTGCTTGCCTTGTTAAAGTTTAAATTGTTACAGGTCACTGCTTAGGCCAACACCGATGCTCACTCCTGGGCCTAATGAGAGCATTTTCATTCACCAGACAGTTTAGGAGAGCCCTTGGCCTGGCAGGGGCCTTTACACAGTCAGAGCAGGAGCTCAGCTTGCTTTGAAAGTGCCCACATCTGCCCTCCTGCCTTTAATCTCCCACTCGGCTTTCAAACTACCCGACTTCAGGAAAGGCCTTCTCTGTTTTTAATTTACCGTTTCCTTCCTTCCTTGCTTGCTTGCTGAGGATAAAGGCAAGAGGAACGGAAAGAGAAAAAGACAGGAGAGAAGAGGAGAAAGAGGCAATATAAATAAATGAGAGAAGACAAGGTGGTGGGAGAAGCGATGCTGAGAATGCCCTCCCCTGGCTTGGCCAGAAAAATACTTGCCTCTCCTAGTCTTCCAAAGTCATAGCAGCAGACAGTTACAGGCCCAAACTCACACTTCTCTGCCCACCTCTGCCAGTTCGGAGATATCTGCTTTGTTCTCTAAGAGGCAGGGGCAAACCTGGCTTGGGGGGTGGGGGAGAGGGCGAGGGAGGGGCAGGCTGTCTGTCATGTGATCTGCATAACCCAGTTCCCTTTAGTTTTATAGAAAAGAGGACACGTGAGCTTGTGAGCTAGAAGGGAGGGAGGGAGGTCAGGGAGGCAGCCTAGTTGTGGCCCCCAGCCTTAGCTCGTGGAGGCAGAGCTGAGCCTTATCCATTCTACCCTTCAACCAGGCCAGAGAGATCCTATTCCGAGGGTCTGCAGAGAAAACACTGACTCATACTTAGCTTTTTTTACTTATTGATTTTTTTTTTCCCTATGGAGGTTCTTCATGGCTATTTGATTGAAAGCTTGGTAACTGACCAAGTGAACTGGAATGGTAAAGAGCACATAAGCCAACTGGGGCCTCCACTTGTCCTGTGGCTGGGTGTGGCAGGGGAGTCAAAAGGGGCCAGTTAAAGCATAAGCTGTGGGCCAGCCAGACCTGGAGATGATGAGTTAGAGCTGATGACCTTGACCAAGACCTCTCTGCCTCTTGGGTTCCTTGTTGTAAACAGTTCCCAGACCAAGGAGCCACTTTGAGAAGATGAGAAAGCACATACAGAAGGGGGTAAAGCACGCATGTGTCCCAGTACGGTGCCTGGCACACAGCAGACACATGCAAACATTAGGCAAGAGTGAGGCTTAGAATGGGCATGGGTGTTAGCTTTAATGTCAGTGCAGTAGTGCTTCTTCCGTGGACGTGATTCCATTTGAGTAGTAGGGCCTGTAGAAACACTGGAGATGTCCACAGCTTTCTCCATCCCACCATTTCTGGAACTGCCTTGCAAAGATTTACATCTTGTTCATAGGACCATGTGTCTCCCTTCTGTCTTTTCCTCTCTTGCCAACATAGTTAAAAGCACACTAACACAGCAGATCCCATAGTCCGGTGGTTAAGGGAGCTGGATCCTACATGGTCAACTGCAGTTCAAACACTAATCTTAGTGGCTTGATAAACACACTGGGCACATGTGTGTGCATGCCCTAAATCCCAACAGGATGGACAGATGGAGGTAAAGGTATTATGGCATGACCACGGGTGGGTGGAAGGGGAGGAGGTGTATCCCTCTCTCCAAGATACACATGTCCTCTGGCAAAAGAAAAAAAAAAAAACCGTTGGGGTTAGCAGGTAGCATGGTGGTTAAAATGCTAGACTCCCACATGGCCGACCGTGGTTCAAGTTCCAGACCTGGTGGCTTGTTTTCTCACTTTCTCTCTCTGTCTTTCTCTGGTGAGCACACATGCCCTAGAGAAGATTACAATGATGATAATAATAATAATAATAAATACAATTAAATAATTCTTTAAAAATAAAAAGTAGCCAATATGCAGCATCTTAAAAAAGAACATGACTTCTCCCAAGGTACAAATGGCCTTGCCAGGCAGCAGCACTTAGAACCCTGTGGTTCTATCTGGTGTCCATGACCATGACTGCTAAGGGGGAGTTCTGGGGCAACACCTTGCTGGAAGGCAGAACTGAATTCAGCTCGAGCAGAAAACAGTTGCTACTGTGGTACAGTGAACATGGGAAGGTCATGCCAAAGATGGACACCCTGACCCCATACCCAAGGACATACCTTCTGGAATAACTCTGGAAGGGAAGTATAACAACAGAAAGGGCACCCAGCACCGCCCAGACTAGCAGAAGAAGGGAAAGCAAGGCTCTGTGTCTCATCTGAACTTATTTATGGTAGGCCTCCAGCTCCATTAGAAAAGTGGTTCATTACCCAGAAAGCCAAATTTGTGTGAGTTAATTTACAACTCAAAGATGTAATGTTATGGAGCAATCCAGACTATGATTTATAGTAAATTTCCTACTGGCATGAATTTTTATACACAAGGCTTTAGCTGATCCGCCTAACCGACAAATAATGCTCAGCAATTATACACTGTCAGGCAAACATGTTGGAACATACACTTTTACCCCTAATCCTGTGTATAAATTTTACTTTTTATACTTGTGCAGTTTTCTTGTGCATGTGAATTTCAGAAGACTGCGCCCATTTAATGTGCAGTTCATCATGGGGAAATGTGATGTGATTGACTATTCCATTGATGAGGCAATGGTTATAGCCAGTTTTGTGAGGTTTCTTTATTTTTATTTGCTAGGAAAAACCCAACTTTCAAGGTATAGGAAATTTTCTTGATGATGTTTGGCATCAGATTAGGTAGGATTATTAAAGTTTACTGATGGTTCCTATGACCCTTTTTTAATGAAATTAATCCAAACACTCATGGGAAAAAATTAAACCGACCCTTGGCCTGCAGCCTGGGTGGCTGCCACTGGGCAGATATTACAGTCTGGCCCAATGGGTGACCCGGGCAGGCTTTCCCCAGCCTTGGCCAGCGAGGTAGAACACGATATGCCTGTCTGGTCAATTTGCTTTTTTCTTCACTTAAAAAGGAAAACCCTTCATCAAAATAACCAACTATTAATATTAGCTACTTACTAATTTTTATTTTCACTTGCTTAAGAGAATGGGACGCTGTGTAAAAGTCTTAAAGACGCAAAACACAGGCCAGTCTGGTGCTTGCCTTGTTAAAGTTTAAATTGTTACAGGTCACTGCTTAGGCCAACACCGATGCTCACTCCTGGGCCTAATGAGAGCATTTTCATTCACCAGACAGTTTAGGAGAGCCCTTGGCCTGGCAGGGGCCTTTACACAGTCAGAGCAGGAGCTCAGCTTGCTTTGAAAGTGCCCACATCTGCCCTCCTGCCTTTAATCTCCCACTCGGCTTTCAAACTACCCGACTTCAGGAAAGGCCTTCTCTGTTTTTAATTTACCGTTTCCTTCCTTCCTTGCTTGCTTGCTGAGGATAAAGGCAAGAGGAACGGAAAGAGAAAAAGACAGGAGAGAAGAGGAGAAAGAGGCAATATAAATAAATGAGAGAAGACAAGGTGGTGGGAGAAGCGATGCTGAGAATGCCCTCCCCTGGCTTGGCCAGAAAAATACTTGCCTCTCCTAGTCTTCCAAAGTCATAGCAGCAGACAGTTACAGGCCCAAACTCACACTTCTCTGCCCACCTCTGCCAGTTCGGAGATATCTGCTTTGTTCTCTAAGAGGCAGGGGCAAACCTGGCTTGGGGGGTGGGGGAGAGGGCGAGGGAGGGGCAGGCTGTCTGTCATGTGATCTGCATAACCCAGTTCCCTTTAGTTTTATAGAAAAGAGGACACGTGAGCTTGTGAGCTAGAAGGGAGGGAGGGAGGTCAGGGAGGCAGCCTAGTTGTGGCCCCCAGCCTTAGCTCGTGGAGGCAGAGCTGAGCCTTATCCATTCTACCCTTCAACCAGGCCAGAGAGATCCTATTCCGAGGGTCTGCAGAGAAAACACTGACTCATACTTAGCTTTTTTTACTTATTGATTTTTTTTTTCCCTATGGAGGTTCTTCATGGCTATTTGATTGAAAGCTTGGTAACTGACCAAGTGAACTGGAATGGTAAAGAGCACATAAGCCAACTGGGGCCTCCACTTGTCCTGTGGCTGGGTGTGGCAGGGGAGTCAAAAGGGGCCAGTTAAAGCATAAGCTGTGGGCCAGCCAGACCTGGAGATGATGAGTTAGAGCTGATGACCTTGACCAAGACCTCTCTGCCTCTTGGGTTCCTTGTTGTAAACAGTTCCCAGACCAAGGAGCCACTTTGAGAAGATGAGAAAGCACATACAGAAGGGGGTAAAGCACGCATGTGTCCCAGTACGGTGCCTGGCACACAGCAGACACATGCAAACATTAGGCAAGAGTGAGGCTTAGAATGGGCATGGGTGTTAGCTTTAATGTCAGTGCAGTAGTGCTTCTTCCGTGGACGTGATTCCATTTGAGTAGTAGGGCCTGTAGAAACACTGGAGATGTCCACAGCTTTCTCCATCCCACCATTTCTGGAACTGCCTTGCAAAGATTTACATCTTGTTCATAGGACCATGTGTCTCCCTTCTGTCTTTTCCTCTCTTGCCAACATAGTTAAAAGCACACTAACACAGCAGATCCCATAGTCCGGTGGTTAAGGGAGCTGGATCCTACATGGTCAACTGCAGTTCAAACACTAATCTTAGTGGCTTGATAAACACACTGGGCACATGTGTGTGCATGCCCTAAATCCCAACAGGATGGACAGATGGAGGTAAAGGTATTATGGCATGACCACGGGTGGGTGGAAGGGGAGGAGGTGTATCCCTCTCTCCAAGATACACATGTCCTCTGGCAAAAGAAAAAAAAAAAAACCGTTGGGGTTAGCAGGTAGCATGGTGGTTAAAATGCTAGACTCCCACATGGCCGACCGTGGTTCAAGTTCCAGACCTGGTGGCTTGTTTTCTCACTTTCTCTCTCTGTCTTTCTCTGGTGAGCACACATGCCCTAGAGAAGATTACAATGATGATAATAATAATAATAATAAATACAATTAAATAATTCTTTAAAAATAAAAAGTAGCCAATATGCAGCATCTTAAAAAAGAACATGACTTCTCCCAAGGTACAAATGGCCTTGCCAGGCAGCAGCACTTAGAACCCTGTGGTTCTATCTGGTGTCCATGACCATGACTGCTAAGGGGGAGTTCTGGGGCAACACCTTGCTGGAAGGCAGAACTGAATTCAGCTCGAGCAGAAAACAGTTGCTACTGTGGTACAGTGAACATGGGAAGGTCATGCCAAAGATGGACACCCTGACCCCATACCCAAGGACATACCTTCTGGAATAACTCTGGAAGGGAAGTATAACAACAGAAAGGGCACCCAGCACCGCCCAGACTAGCAGAAGAAGGGAAAGCAAGGCTCTGTGTCTCATCTGAACTTATTTATGGTAGGCCTCCAGCTCCATTAGAAAAGTGGTTCATTACCCAGAAAGCCAAATTTGTGTGAGTTAATTTACAACTCAAAGATGTAATGTTATGGAGCAATCCAGACTATGATTTATAGTAAATTTCCTACTGGCATGAATTTTTATACACAAGGCTTTAGCTGATCCGCCTAACCGACAAATAATGCTCAGCAATTATACACTGTCAGGCAAACATGTTGGAACATACACTTTTACCCCTAATCCTGTGTATAAATTTTACTTTTTATACTTGTGCAGTTTTCTTGTGCATGTGAATTTCAGAAGACTGCGCCCATTTAATGTGCAGTTCATCATGGGGAAATGTGATGTGATTGACTATTCCATTGATGAGGCAATGGTTATAGCCAGTTTTGTGAGGTTTCTTTATTTTTATTTGCTAGGAAAAACCCAACTTTCAAGGTATAGGAAATTTTCTTGATGATGTTTGGCATCAGATTAGGTAGGATTATTAAAGTTTACTGATGGTTCCTATGACCCTTTTTTAATGAAATTAATCCAAACACTCATGGGAAAAAATTAAAAAATAATGTATGCATGTTATTATATAATATATAATATATATATACTACATTATATTATATATATATATGTAGTGTGTGTGTATAGACACACACTATATATATATATATTATATATA